>NC_067403.1:50345750-50490750 GCF_016432865.1 Antechinus flavipes
AGCATTTAAGAGGTCAGAATCAGATCTAGAGACAGTCTTGGAGATAGAGGACTGGAAAAGTCTCCTCAGACTTGGAGAGACATTCCAACCAAGGCCCATCTGAAGGGTCTCCAAAAAGCTAGCCTTGGCCCAATGCAAGGAGACAATAAAGACTTTTGGACTTTATCACCTGGCTATTCTCGTGGTGATTATTCTGCTGAAAAGAGGACTGGTCCCAAGACCTCTAGAAAGCTAACCAGAACATGACAATGAAGTAGGCATATAAGAACATATTTTTGTCTTGACTGTCTTTTTAAAAATGACTCTCAGTGATTTCAAATTGTTTTGCAATTGTACTCTTGAGCTATATTGAAAAATACCTAAAGTCCTTTTAAAGTCATGTCACCTTCAATGCAAATTTCTTGACTCTATTAAATGCATGCAATCTTTCTAACTTAATGTTTTAATAATGTGGGTTTTGTACTTAGGAACTAAGGTCGAAGAATATACACTTAGTAACTAAGATGGCCAACATGATGTTTCCACTTCTTTTTGAATAATGAAAATATATCTCTATTAAAAACAACAACAACAACAACAACCCGCTGACAAGTCAGTAAACAGTTGCCATCTATTTGTTATCCTCTACAAAATTTTATCTATTAATGTTTTCTGAGTCATCCTCTATAGTGGGATCTCAATTCCAGCTTATTTTCCCCTTCCTGGCTCCTTTGCTCCTTTAAAGATAATAATAATATCTATGTGCTTGCATTGATTGCTTTTACAATAATTGGCAAATGAATGTATATTTTAAATGAGCACTTTCCTCAGTTTCCACATTTCCCCAGTAGATGAGGAGACCAAATATTATATGGATAAGGTGACTTTGAGGCCAATTTGCCCTTTTTGCAATGGATATTTCATTTAAATTATATTTCTCTGAGAAATGGCAATTAGGAACTTCAAAGGGAAATACCAAAATTGCAGATAGAGGAAATACTCAGTCAACCTCTCTCAAGATTTTTCTCTTTAAAAAAATGCCTTTAAAATAACACCTTAGATCAAACTTGGGAGCTACTGAGCCAACAAAAAGTCAGGGTGAGATATTCTTCCAGATTGCAAGAATTTAGGAAGTTAAAAGTAAAAGTATGTGATAATTCTTTGAGGGAGACTAGGAATTCACATAGATACAACACCAATAGTGAGAGTAGCTGGTGATAAGAGTTCCTGAAGGGATTTTGATCTTAAGAGAGCAGAGGCCCTGAAGAATAGTACTATTTCTGATTCCATGGAAACAGAGACCTTGAGGAACAGCATCAACTGTAATTCTAAGGGATCAGGGAGTAAGGACCAGAGCATAGATTAGAAGAGTTATTGTACCTCTTTCAGTCATATCACCTTAGAAGTATGAAAAACTTCCAATTCCCCAGAAATAATTCTGAAAATAGCAGTGTGAAAAAGCTTAAGCTTGCAAAGGTACATATCCCTGTACTCCTGACAACATAAACATAGCCCAATATTAATTTAAAACTGAAAATAAAGAAATAATCTAGGAAAATGAGAAAACAATAGTAGAAAAGATATGATAGATCTCTATGAAAACTGAGTGGAAATTGAGAGGAGTGTGCAATTTTTTCAGCCATACATAATACCTCTGCTAAAAGAAAAGGTCATCTTTGGGCATAAAAACCTTACAAACAAGTGCAGAAAAGCATAAATATTCAAAGCATCCTTCTCAGAACACAACATAATAAATATAATATTCAAAAAAGAGCCATAAAAATGTAGGGTATGATTAACTGGAAACTATTCTAATCTTAAAGAATGAGTGAGCCAAAGTCAAAGAATACATCAGAAACAATAAATAATTTAATGAAAGAAAATGATAAGGATACAAAAATGACAAAAAAATTTGGAATATAGCCAATACTCAGGGAAAATTTATACATATATATGTATGTATGTACATATATATACATACATATCCATATCTATATATATATATATATATAAATTAAACCCTAGAAAATACAAAAAAAAATTAAAAATTTCCAAGTAAGCACCAAAATAAAAAGCCTAAAATTAGAAGGATTAATAACCTAAAAGTAAAAAAGCTAAAAAAAGTAAAAAATTATGTTGAAGCTTATTTTTACAAAATAATAATAAAATTAATAAATAGATAAATTATTGGTTATTTTGATTAAAAAATAAAAGCAAATCACTAGTATTGAAAATGAAAGTTTCATTGCACTACCAATAAAGCTGAAATTAACTCTTAATTGTTATGTTATTTTACCCAGTTATATGCCAGCAAAATTTTTTTAAAATAAATTCTATTTACCAAAGTACAAAATTCCAAAATTAACAGAGGAACTACAATATTTAAAAAACCCTATTTTCGAAAAAGAAATTGAACAAGCCATTACTGACTCCTTAAGGAAAATAACCTAAGGACCACATGCATTTGTAAGTGAATTCTTCCCTAAAAAGCAATTAATCCCAATAATATAAAATATTTGGGAAAAACGGGCAAACTCATTTTAAGATACAAAAGTAGTTTTAACACTTAAACAAAAGGGGAGAAAAAATAGAAATAGAAAAATATGAATCAAATGTCTTTTCTTTTAGTTTTTATTTTCAAAATATATTCAACATTTCACCCTTGCAAAATCTTGTGTTCCAAATATTTTTCTCCCTCTCTTCTTCCTACTCTCTCTCTTAGACAGCAAGTAATTCAATATATGTTAAACATGTTAAACATTCTTCAATACATATTTCTACAATTAACATACTGCACACAAAAAAAAATCAGATCAAAAAGGAAAAAAATGAGAAAGAAAACAAAAAGCCAACAACAATAAAAAGGTGAAAATATTATGTTTTGTTCGACATTCAGTCTCTACATCCACTTTCTGGATGCAGATGACTATCACAAGATCATTGGAACTGCTCTGAATCACTCACTGTTGAAAACTGCCATATCTATCAGAATTGATCATCCACATAATCTTGTTGTTGCTGTATACAACATTCTCTTGGTTCTACTCACTTCACTTAGTATTAGTTCATGTAAGTCTCTTCAGGCCTTTCTGAAATTATCTTTATTCTTCTGAAATCATGATTATTTCTCATAGGCCAAAAATATTCTGTAACATTCCCATACCATGACTTATTCAGACATTTTCCAACTTACGGGTATCCATTCAGTTTTCAATTATTTGTGACTACAAAAAGGGTTGCCAAAAACAGTTTTGCACAAGTGGGTCCTTTTCCCTTTTTTATGATCTTTTTTGGCATACTGTTCCAATAGAGATACTATTGAATCAAAGGGTATGAACAATTTGACAGCCCTTTACTCTCCAGAATGGGTAGATCAATTCACAACTCCAACAACTATTTATTTGTGTCCCAGTTTTCCCACATCTCCTCCTACATTCATCATTATATTTTTCTGTTATCTTAGCCAATTTGAGAATTATATAGTGGTACCTCAGAATTGTCTTAATTTAGATTTCTCTGATCAATATTGACATAGATCTTTTTATATGACTAGAAATGGTTTTAATTCCTTCAGAAAATTATCCTTTGATCATATATTAGACAATGGATTATATTCTTATAAATTTGAGTCAATTCTCTCTATATTTTTGAAATGAATCCTTTATTAAAATCATTGGATGAAATTTCCTCCTACTTTTCTGCTTCCCTTCTAATCTTATATGCAGTGATCTTGTTTATACAAAACTTTTTAACAATATAATCAAAATTATCCATTTTGCATTTCATACTGTACTCTTGTTCTTCTTCAAAGATATGAGAGGTAAACTATTCTTTGTTTTACTTTGCTTATAGTATTACTATTTTTGTCAAAATCATGAACCCATTTTGACTTTATCTTGGTAGAGGGTGTTAGTTGTTAGTCATTGCCTAATTTCTACCATACTGTTTTCTTATTTTCTCAGCATTTGTTATCAAATTGTGATTTCTTATCCCAGAAGGTAGGGTCTTGGGTTTACCAAATACTAGATTACAGTGGTTATTGACTATTGTGTCTTGTGAACTTAATGTATTCTAGTGATCAACAATTTTATTTCTTAGATAGCACCAAATGGTTTTGATGAGTGTTGCTTTAGCTGGTACAGCTAGACCACCTTCATTTGCATTTTTTCATTAATTCCCTTGAAATTCTTGATCTTTTGTTCTTCCAGGTAAAATTTGTTATTATTTTTTCTTACTCTGTAATTTCTTGTCAGCTTGAGTGGTATGGCACTAAATAAATAGATCAATTTAGATAGAATTGTCATTTTTATTATATTAGTTCAGTCTACCCATGAGTACTGCATATACTTTTTTAAAATTTATTTTTATTTAATAATTACTTTATATTGACAGAATCCATTCCAGGGTAATTTTTTTTTTACGACATTATCCTTTGCACTCATTTCTGTTCCAATTTTTTCCCCCTCCCTCCCTCCAACCCCTCCCCTAGATGGCAAGCAGTCCTTTATATGTTTGATATGTTGCAGTATATCCTAGATACAATATATGTTTGCAGAACCGAACAGTTCTCTTATTGCATAGGGAGAATTGGATTCAGAAGGTATAAATAACCCAGGAAGAGAAACAAAAATGCAGATAGTTCACATTCGTTTCCCAGTGTTCTTTCTTTGGGTGTAGCTGCTTTTGTCCGTCATTTATCAATTGAAACTCAGTTAGGTCTCTTTGTCAAAGAAATCCACTTCCATCAAAATATGTCCTCATACAATATCGTTGTTGAAGTGTATAATGATCTCCTGGTTCTGCTCATTTCACTTAGCATCAGTTCATGTAAGTCTCGCCAGTCCTCTATGTATTCATCCTGCTGGTCATTTCTTACAGAACAATAATATTCCATAACATTCATATGCCACAATTTACCCAGCCATTCTCCAATTGATGGGCATCCATTCATTTTCCAGTTTCTAGCCACTACAAATAGGGCTGCTACAAACATTTTGGCACATACAGGTCCCTTTCCCTTCTTTAGTATTTCTTTGGGATATAAGCCCAATAGAAACACTGCTGGATCAAAGGGTATGCACAATTTGATAATTTTTTGGGCATAATTCCAGATTGCTCTCCAGAATGGTTGGATTCGTACACAACTCCACCAACAATGCATTAGTGTCCCAGTTTTCCCGCATCCCCTCCAACATTCATCATTATTTTTTCCTGTCATCTTAGCCAATCTGACAAGTGTGTAGTGGTATCTCGGAGTTGTCTTAATTTGCATTTCTCTGATCAAAAATGATTTGGAACACTCTTTCATATGAGTGGTAATAGTTTCAATTTCATCCTCTGAAAATTGTCTGTTCATATCCTTTGACCATTTATCAATTGGAGAATGGCTTGATTTCTTATAAATTTGAGTCAGTTCTCTATACATTTTGGAAATGAGGCCTTTATCAGAACCTTTAACTGTGAAGATGTTTTCCCAGTTTGTTGCTTCCCTTCTAATCTTGTTTGCATTCTTTCTGTTTGTACAAAGGCTTTTTAATTTGGTGTAATCAAAATTTTCTATTTTGTGATCAGTAATGGTCTCTAGTTCATCTTTGGTCACAAATTTCTTTCTCCTCCACAAGTCTGAGAGATAAACTATTCTATGTTCCTCTAATTTATTTATAATCTCGTTCTTTATGCCTAGGTCATGGACCCATTTTGATCTTATCTTGGTATATGGTGTTAAGTGTGGGTCCATGCCTAATTTCTGCCATACTAATTTCCAATTATCCCAGCAGTTTTTTATCAAATAATGAATTCTTTTCCCAGAAGTTAGGGGCTTTGGGTTTGTCAAACACTAGATTGCTATAGTTGACTATTCTGTCTTGTGAACCTAACCTTTTCCATTGATCCACTAATCTATTTCTTAGCCAATACCAAATGGTTTTGGTGACTGCTGCTTTATAATATAATTTTAGATCAGGTACAGCTAGGCCACCTTCATTTGATTTTTTTTTTCATTAATTCCCTTGAGATTCTCGACTTTTTATTGTTCCATATGAATTTTGTTGTTATTTTTTCTAGATCATTAAAATATTTTCTTGGAAGTCTGATTGGTATAGCACTAAATAAATAGATTAGTTTAGGGGGTATTGTCATCTTTATTATGTTCGCTCGGCCGATCCAAGAGCACTTAATATTTTTCCAATTATTTAAGTCTGACTTTATTTGTGTGGAGACTTTTTTATAATTTTGCTCATATAATTCCTGACTTTCCTTTGGTAGATAGATTCCCAAATATTTTATGGTATCAACAGTTATTCTGAATGGATTTTCTCTTTGTATTTCTTGCTGTTGGGTTTTGTTGGTGATGTATAAAAATGCTGAGGATTTATGGGGATTTATTTTGTAGCCAGCTAGTTTGCTAAAATTATGAATTATTTCCAATAGCTTTTTAGTAGAATCTCTGGGGTTCTCTAGGTATACCATCATATCATTTGCAAAGAGTGATAGTTTGGTTTCCTCATTGCCTACGCTAATTCCTTTAATCTCTTTCTCGACTCTTATTGCCGAGGCTAGTGTTTCTAATACGATATTAAATAATAATGGTGATAGTGGGCAACCTTGCTTCACTCCAGATCTTACTGGGAAAGGTTCCAGTTTTTCCCCATTGCATATGATGCTTACTGATCGTTTTAAATATATGCTCCTGATTATTTTAAGGAAAAGTCCATTTATTCCTATGCTCTCAAGTGTTTTTATTAGGAATGGATGTTGGATTTTATCAAATGCTTTTTCTGCATCTATTGAGATGATCATATGGTTTTTGTTTGTTTGGTTATTGATATAGTCAATTATGCTAATAGTTTTCCTAATATTGAACCAGCCCTGCATTCCTGGTATAAATCCTACTTGATCATAGTATATTATCCTGGTGACGATTTTCTGTAATCTTTTTGCTAATATTTTATTTAAGATTTTAGCATCAATATCCATTAGGGAGATTGGTCTATAATTTTCTTTCTCTGTTTTCAGCCTACCTGGTTTAGGTATCAGTACCATGTCTGTGTCATAAAAGGAGTTTGGTAGGACTCCTTCAATCCCTATTTTTTCAAATAGTTTATTTAGCATTGGAGTTAATTGTTCTTTAAATGTTTGGTAGAATTCACATGTAAATCCATCTGGTCCTGGGGATTTTTTCTTATGGAGTTGATTGTTTGTTCTATTTCTTTTTCTGAGATGGGACTGTTTAGGATATTTACTTCTTCCTCTGTTAGTTTGGGCAAGCTATATTTTTGGAGGTATTTTTCTATCTCATTTAAGTTGTCGAATTTATTGGCATAAAGTTGGGCAAAGTAACTCCTAATTATTGCTCTAATTTCCTCTTCGTTAGTGGCGAGTTCTCCCTTTTCATTTTTAAGACTAACAATTTGATTTTCCTCTTTCCTTTTTTTAATCAGATTTACTAAGGGTTTGTCTATTTTGTTGGTTTTTTCATAGAACCAACGCTTAGTTTTATTAATTAATTCAATAGTTTTTTTACTTTCAATTTTATTGATCTCTCCTTTTATTTTTAGAATTTCAAGTTTAGTGTTTGACTGGGGGTTTTTAATGTGTTCCTTTTCTAGCATTTTTAGTTGCAAACCCAATTCATTGACCTTCTCTTTCTCTATTTTATACAAATAGGCCTCTAGAGATATGAAATTTCCCCTTATTACTGCTTTGGCTGCATCCCATACATTTTGGTATGATGTCTCATTATTATCGTTTTCTTGGGTGAAGTTGTTAATTATGTCTATGATTTGCTGTTTCACCCAATCATTCTTTAGTATGAGATTATTTAGTTTCCAATTATTTTTTGGTCTACTTCCCCCTGCTTTTTTGTTGAATGTAATTTTCATTGCATCGTGGTCTGAAAAGGATGCATTTACTATTTCTGCCTTACTGCATTTGAGTTTGAGGTTTTTATGTCCTAATATATGGTCAATTTTTGTATAGGTTCCATGAACTGCTGAAAAGAAAGTGTATTCCTTTCTGTCTCCATTACATTTTCTCCAGAGATCTATCATATCTAACTTTTCTAGTATTCTATTTACCTCTTTGACTTCTTTCTTATTTATTTTGTGGTTTGATTTATCTAATTCTGAGAGTGCAAGGTTAAGATCTCCCACTATTATAGTTTTACTGTCTATTTCTTCTTGCAGCTCTCTTAATTTTTCTTTTAAGAATTTAGATGCTACACCACTTGGTGCATATATGTTTAGTATAGATAGTGCTTCATTATCCATGCTACCCTTTAGCAAGATATAGTGCCCTTCCTTATCTCTTTTAATTAGATCAATTTTTGCTTTAGCTTGATCTGAGATCAGGATGGCTACCCCTGCTTTTTTGACTTCACCTGAAGCATAGTAGATTTTGCTCCAACCTTTTACCTTTAACCTGCATGTATCTCCCCGCTTCAGGTGTGTTTCCTGTAAACAACATATTGTAGGATTCTGGCTTTTAATCCATTCTGCTAACCGCTTCCTCTTTATGGGGGAGTTTACCCCATTCACATTTATGGTTAGAATGACCAATTCTGTATTACTTGCCATCTTGTTAACCCCGGTTTATGCTTTTCTCCCTTCTTTCCCCTTTCCCCCCTTTCCAGTATTAAGCTTGTGAGCACCACTTGCTTCTCACAGCTCTCCCTTTTTAGTATCCCTCCCCCGCCTTACAGTTCCTCCCCCTATCTTACCCCTTTCCCTCCCAGTTTCCGTATTCCCCTTCCGCTTAGCTTATTCCTTCCCTTTTCACTTTTCCCTTCTCACTTTTCAATGAGGTGGGAGAAGTTTCACCATAGATTGAATATGTCTTAAGCCAATTCTGAAGGCAGTAAGATACCCACTATATTCATCCCCCTCCATTCTTTCTCTCAGATATAATAGGTTTCCTATGCCTCTTCATGAGATGTACTACCCCCACTTTACCCTTTTTCTGGTACAATGTCCTTTCCACATCAATTTCTAGAACAAGGTATATATGTATTCTTTATACATCTATATAGTCTAAATATAGTTCCCAAGATTAATCTTTACCTTTTTAGATTTCTCTTGAGTTCTATATTTGTAGATCAAACTTTTTGTTAAGTTCTGGCTTTTTCATCAGAAATAGATGAAATTCGCTTACTTTGTAGAATGTCCATCTTCTTTCCCAGAAAAAGATGCTCATTCTCGCTGGGTAAGTTATTTTTGGTTGCATACCAAGTTCCTTAGCCTTTCGGAATATCATATTCCAGGCCCTTCGATCTTTTAATGTGGATGCTGCCAGATCCTGGGTGATCCTTATTGTGGCTCCTTGATACTTGAATTGGGTTTTCTAGCCGCTTGCAATATTTTTTCCTTCATCTGAGGGTTCTGGCATTTGGCCACTATATTCCTTGGTGTTTTGATTTTAGGATCCCTTTCAGTGGGTGATCGATGAATCCTTTCAATGTTTATTTTTTCCTCTGTTCCTATGACTTCTGGGCAGTTCTCTTTGATAATTTCCTGGAAAATAGTGTCCAGTCTCTTTTTTTCATCATGTTTTTCTGGAAGTCCAATGATTCTCAGATTGTCTCTCCTGGATCTGTTTTCCAGGTCTGTTGTCTTCCCCAGAAGGTATTTCACATTCTTTTCCATTGTTTGATTTTTTTGGATTTGCTTGACTGATTCTTCTTGTCTCCTCAAGTCATTCAATTCCAATTGTTCAATTCTGATTTTCAGTGAAGTATTTTCTTCACTCACTTTTTAAAAATCTTTTTCTAATTGTCCCATTGAGTTCTTTTGTTCTGTGGAATTTTTTTCCATTTCGCCAATTTTGTTTTCCAGTTCACCAATCCTATTTTTCAAGGATTTTACTTCTTTATCCACTCTCTCTTTAACTGACTTCTCCAAGCTCTTTTGCCAAGCCTCCCTCTCCTTTTCCCATTTTTCTTCTAGCTCCCTTGTGAGAGCCTTTTTAATTACTTCTATGAGGTTCATCTGTGCTGAGGAACAGGTGATCTCCTCCTTTGGGGATTCACCTGGGGACTGCCTGTTTTTAGTCTCCTTAGGATTTAGAGTCTGCTCTCTATCTGTATAGAAGCTGTCAAGGGTTAAAGTCCTCTTCAGTTTCTTGCTCATTCTGTCTAATAATCAAAGACAAACTAGCAAAGAAAAACAGAAAAAACTAAAGTCTTTCTTTGGGGGAGGGGCTGGGTGTGTTACCGAGCTTCCTCTACAGACTGCGAGGGGCAGCAGTGAGGCACTAGCCCGACTGTGCTGCGCCTTCGCTCTGAGATCCCAGAGCGTGCTGAGTCACTGTCGGGGGGAGGGAAGGGAAAGGGGGCGGCCAGGTCCTGAGAGACTCCAGCTGTTTGGGGTTGTATTCTTCACCCCCGGTGTTTTTAGCTTCTCTGCTGGGCTGCTGACTTGCTGCCGGAGCAAAGTATCTAATCCTGTAGCAAAGCTCTCCCCGCAGAGATGGCTGCGATCACTCCCCACCCCCTCTCCAGTCTGCTCCCGTGCTCTCACTGCCGCTGCCCACCACCTGCGCCCGATCTAAAACCATCCCAGCCCTCCAGTAAAGACAGACCTTTCTTGGCGAATCTCAAGGATGGCTTCTCTTGGTAACTATTTGTGGGTTTTTTTTTCAGTCAAGCATTAATTCAGAGGCTTGTAATGAAATGGATAGTGAGAGAAAGCGTGGAGCTTACACAGCTATGTGCCTCCTCTCAGCCATCTTAACTGGAAGTCCCAGTACTGCATATACTTTCAAAAATTTAGATCTGATTTTATTTGTGTGGGTAGTGTTTTGTAATAGTGTTCATATATTTCCTGACTTTTTTGGTCCAAAATTTTAAATGAATATTAAAGCAAAAAATGAAATTCTAGTAAGAATATAATAGCAATAGATCACAAAACTACATAGTATAAACAAATAGTATTTATCTCATAAATGCAGGATTAGTTTACTATTAGGAAATCAATAAGCATGATTTATTATAACCAATAATAACAAAATCACTACATTATATCAATAAATACAGAAAAAAAGTTTTTTTGACAAAATAAAAAGCCCATTTGTATTAAAACCACAGAAAACTCTAGGACTCAATGGAGACTATTAAAATGATCATTTGTATCTATCCAAAAATAAGAACAAGCCTTTTATTGAAGATAAACTGAGGCCTTCCCAGTAAGATCAGAGGCGATATAAGCATTTCCATTATTACCACAATTATTGAATATTTATCAGAAATGTTTGATCGAGCAATGAAACAAGAAAAATAAATTGAAAAAATAAAATTAAACAATAATAAATAATCACTTTGCAGATGATAGGAAGGAATACTTAGAAAACCCCAGAGAAATAGCAATAAAAACTACCTGAAACAATTAACAACTTTAGCAAATGTATATGATATAAAATAAACTCATGTAATTTATTAGCATTTCCATATACTACCAACAAAATCTAACATGAAGAGATAGAGAGATTTCTTTTAAAATATTGACAAATAAAATAAAATACTTGGGTATCTATCCACTATGACAAACCCAGAGATTATATGAACGCAATTTTAAAATACTTTTCATACAAATATCTGTCTAAACAATCGGAAACAATGTTAACTGCTTATGGATTAATCAAGTCAATATAAAGAACTCTTTTACCCAAATTGTTTATTCAATATAATAACAATGAAATTAACCAAAGTATTATTTGAATATTTGAAGATAACTAGTAAAAATGCTAACAAAATCCTCTGTAATAATATCTGGTCAAGAATACCAAAGGAATAGGGGCAGCCAGGTGGTGTAGTGGATTGAGAACCAGTCCTGAAGTTAAGAGCACCCGAGTCCAAATCTGGCTTCAGATATTTAATACTTCTTAGCTGTGTGACACTGGGCAAGTCATTTAACCCCAAATGCCTCAGCAAAAATAATAATGATAATAAAAGAAAAGAATATCAAAGGAATAAAAAAAAAACTGAGGAGGAAGATCATCCAGTAGTTCTAGATGCCAAACTATATTACAAAGCAGTAATTATCAATACAATTGGGTATTAATATGGTGGATCAGTGGAGTAGATTTGGTATCCAATGCATAGTAGTGAATGATCACATTTATGTACTTATAATGTCCGGATTAGCTCTCTGGAAGGCCTTAGGATCAGTCAAACTCCTTGGTCTTTAAAAGAAGAAGGAGGCAGGCAAGCTGCCACATGGCTTGCTAAAGATGAATCCTGGACTCTGGAGTTTGGAGCCTGAAGTCCTCTCTCTTCAGTGAGCTGCTGTAGAGAGGGTCTGACCCTTTCCCTTAGCCCTCCAATCCTTGCCTCTGATTACCTTATTACAACACATTCAGCCAGTGCCAATCATGAGGAGAGCCATCACATCACTATATGTTTATAGAACCATTATTAACACCTTATTCAGATAATTAGCCTTAAATGTTTGGCTTAGTTTCAAATACATCTTTTCAGAATTCCAGCCTCTCTACATGTACTATTTGATAAAAACAAAGATCTAAACATTGGGGATAAAAACTCAATATTTGACCAAAAACTATTGGAATATTGGAAAGCAGCTTGGTAGTAACTGAGCATAGACCAATATCTTATACCATATACCAAGATAATGTAAAAAAATTAATGAATTTTTTAATCAAAAAATGACATCAGAATTAATGTAGAAACACATGCAAGGATATATATTGTTACATATATGGATAGAGGACAAGAATTTATGATCAAAACAGGGAATTATGAAAATTAAAAGAGATGATTTTGATTATATAAATTTAAAAAGTCTGTACAAAAAAGTAATTCAGTTCAAATTAGAATGAAAACAAGAAGCTGAGAAAAGTTTTTTTTTTTTTTTAAATAGTAATAGATCACTCATCATATCTGACTTTGAATACCACAATTTAAAAAACGCATTGATGAGCTGGAAGTTGTCCAGAAGATGGCAAACAAAATTGTGACTAGAAATATTACTAAGTCATATAAACATTAGAAGCAACCCAGGGATATCTAGCTTGGACAACATAAGACTTGTGGAAATTTGACTGTTATATTCAAATATTTGAAGGATTGTCATATGGAAGAGGGATTAAAGGATGAACAGAAGATACTCATACATCGAAGTGCAAGTTTTAGGCAAAAAATTGCCTGAAATTTCATCAGTTACAAAAGAAGTAAAGAGAAAAAACAAGATTCCAAAAATGCCTAACGTCATATTTTTATTTAAAACAGTTTAGCAAACAATAGTTGAGCCAACTTCCATTTGCATAAGGGCTTTCCTAGTGATATGGTAATTATGAGTCAAAGTCAGCTCAGAATGTTATAAGACAACAGTTCACCCAGAGACATGCAAAAGACAGTATTCCATGAGACCTAAATAGTGGGATAAAAGAAAACAGAATTATCACTGCAGTGAGTTTGGATGGCAATGGGGATTGTCAAGTTACCTTGGTGTTATATGTGTGTTTCTGCTAATAAGAAGTGAATGTAATGCACGAATGAAATGAAAGGGTAATTTCAGCCTGAGAAATCCCACTTGAACAAAAACTCTATCCTTCTCCTCCTTCCATCTGAGAGGCTTTACTGTAACTGTTTAACTGGAAACCTGCAAACTAGAATTCTTAAGCTACTAAACTCATTCTCTGCTTGACTGATCTCATCTTTAGACTAACTGTTATTTTGTACCCAGGCTCAGTGGGTATAATGAGCCTTTTTAGTCCATTCTAGTGCTTTCTTTCTTTACCAAGTCAAAAAAGTGCATACCCATAAAGACATTGCAGGACTTTAACTTATTGTTTATGCATTTAGAACTTCATAACATCTATGTATTGATTGATTTCATAAATATTGGGACTCATATAGATTAGGCTAATGGGATACTGGTACTTTGCAGATTGCTAGGGAGTATAGAATGAATTTGGGGCATTGCAGACAGTTTCTATAAACCTGCCCAAACTTTTTGACTATTATCCATTTTGGAGTATCCACATGGAGAAACACTGCATCTATGTAAATAACCTCAAAACAATATGAAGAATTATGAAGTGGAAGGCAACAAAAGAAGGATCTAAGGCAGAGACTATACATCACTGCTATCTGCTAATGATTGAGGCTTCAGATGATGAAAGCAGCTGTGTGATATGAGAAGCTAACAAGGAAGATGTCATACAATGTAAAATGCATTTATAGACAACAGTTTAAAATAAAGGAGTGGTGGGTTTGTGGCCAAGAGAAAAAATATAACTAATTAGGTCTGGAAAACAAATATTTGCCTGGAGGTACTAACAAATTGACATAGATAGAATAGAAAATGGAAGGAAATAATGAATAGGTTCCATTTATATTGGATGAGTCAGAGGTCAGAGACAGCAACCACAATATAATAGAACATCAGAGAAGAGGTACAATAAACATCAAGAAACAATATCCAAGAAGAACATAAGAAATAAAATTCATGATTCTGAATTTGATGGATCAAATGTACAATCTATAGGAAGTAGAAATTGATGCAAGGAGGTAAATGAATCAAAGAAACTTTATGAGAGATAACAGTGAGCTAATTGACTAGCTCTAGTAGGCAAGTTAATTTCTTGCTCAAATGATTAGGGAAGAAATAAGAAAAAAATTTGAAGTCTGCATATCATTTTGGGGTTTGAGTAAAAGTAGAAAGAACACATGCCAATACTATGCTATGACCTAAACAACAGTATGAACATAGGAAAGTTTGAGGGAAATAGTACGAATCATAATGGCCATATCATTGCATAAGAAAGTAGTGGAAGTTAAGCTTGTTTAAATCCTAAGTGGTTTGTTAATTATAGACTTAGAGTTTAATGCTAAATTGAGGAATTTATATTACTTGAAAACATTATATTATCATTAGTAAATTTAAAAGATCCCTTTCACTCTCGTTTACATTTAATTTACTTGGCAAATCTCTTATTCATAGGTTATAAGAAAAAAGGTAAATTTCCATCCTTCAATGGGCTAATGCTCATCTATATTTGCTAAGCATACCAGAATTCAAGTTCGTGTAAAAAGTTTATTTTCCACCCAAATGTAGAATTTGCTCGTCCACTTCCTAGTGATTCTTGTTCCTCAAACATTTCAATTTAAAAAATGATCATATTTTTAAAAACTTTATCCATATAGTTTAGATAAGACAAAATACTTGCTCTCATAGAAATTGTTGTGTAGTTTTCAGAAGAAGAGATACATATATAATTATAATAATAGTAAATGTAATAACATTTATATAGTGATTTAAGGTTGGCAAAGCATTTTATAAATGTTATCTCATTTGATACTCACAACAATACTCTGAGGCATATTATTATGCTTGTATTTTTTTTTTTTTACAAATAAGGAAATAGAAGTTGAGAAAGATTACTACATCCTCAAAGATATACATATAACTAGTTGTCTCAGACAAGTTTTGATAATACATTTTTCTGGTCCCAAGTACAATAATCTATTACTCTTTCACTTGACTGCCTAGATAATACTGCATGGTCTATATGATCTTATTAATGTGGGGTCTTCCTAGTACCAAGGCTCTACCCATGCTTTTTGATCATTGGTACTGATTTTCCTTACTTTGGCTAAATTCTTCCCAGAGAAACAATCTAACATCTCTCTAGGAGGTCTTGATCGAGATCTCTTGATATTTGGTTACCAGCAGAGTATGTGGTCAATTTTTTGATAGTTGTTAACACCAGTATATAACTGGTCCACACAATTTTCTTTAAAATTATTTCACTTCCATCAGAATACATCCTCATACAGTATCATTGTTGCTGTATTTCATTTATTCTATATCCTGGAACTTATTCCCAATTACCAGATGTCTCTGTATTGATATTCCTATGTATCTATAAAATCAGAGATCTAGGGACAAGACCATGCTGGAGTCAGCTAACACCAACTAGCAAGAGACAATTGTTAAATGTTCAGTATGAACATTTGATAAACACTATAAACCTAGCCTTGATTTTTGTTCTGTTGATTGATAACATTTAGAAAAGCAATGGAGAAAAGATTAATGATATAAATTAAGTTTAAAAGGTGTTTTTCACGTTTTTTTTTTAATTTTTGAGAGCTAGTTTTTAAAATATTTAACAGCAAATTTTTGTTTAAGCAGGAAGATAAGAATTTTGCTTGTAAAATCTAAATGGAAAATTGATTATCCTTGGAGGAAATCAGGGAAATGCTTATGGAGTAGGTAGCAATGTGTTTGATAAATAGAAAGAAGGCATCAGTCCAAAAAGGACAAGAATTTTGATATAATCAAATCTATTCATGAGGAAATTAAGCTTGGTAGAAGTATATATATATATATATATATATATATATTATTTTAGAGGAAATCAATTGAAGCCAAATAAACATGATAGAAAATTTTTGCAATAGTCTTGCAACTATTGTTGGAAGTAAGAAATGAGAAGAGGTTAGTTCAGAGAGATATAGTAAGATAGAATTCAACTAATTCCTTAACTCAGTAGGTGAATAAATATATGTTCAACTAGGAAATACTATGTCCTAGGATGAATGATAAAGATAGAAAAACAGACACAAAATGATCAATATTCTAAACAGTCCTACATTCCTGTAAAGAAGACAACATATTAATATACATGCATTACAATATATTGAATATGTGCAAAAATACAAGATGCATCACTAATTGGATTAACAGAATTTACTTATAGCAAGTACACTGAAAATTAGGATTTTGTATTTGTACAAAAATTTTATATTAATTACTTACTCCTGGATAGCATGCTTCAAGAAATCATCAAGGAAATCTGACCTGATATTCTAGAACCAGAAGGCAAATAATTCTTTAAAATAATTAATTGACAAGCCATTCTCCAATTAATAATATGAACAGACAATTTTCAGATGATGAAATTGAAACTATTTCCACTCATATGAAAGAGTATTTCAAATCACTATTGATCAGAGAACTGCAAATTAAGACAACTCTGAGATACCGCTACACACCTGTCAGATTGGCTAAAATGACAGGAAAAAATAATGATGAATGTTGGAGGGGATGCGGGAAAACTGGGACACTGGTGCATTGTTGGTGGAGTTGTGAACGAACCCAACCATGGAATTATGCTCAAAAAGTTATCAAACTGTGCATACCCTTTTATCCAGCAGTGCTACTACTGGGCTTATACCCCAAAGAGATATTAAAGAAGGGAAAGGGACCTGTATGTGCCAAAGTGTTTGTGGCAACTCTGTTTGTAATGGCTAGAAACCGGAAAATGAATGGATGCCCATCAATTGGAGAATGGTTGGGTAAATTGTGGTATATGAATCTTATGGAATATTATTGTTCCATAAGAAGTGACCAGCAGGATGAATACAGAGAGGCTTGGAGAGACTCACATGAACTGATGCTAAGTGAAATGAGCAGAACCAGGAGATCACTGTACACAGCAACAATGATACTGTATGAGGATGTATTCTGATGGAAGTGGATACCATCTGAAATAGTGAAGGGTGCTTCATAGTATTCTATAGCTTGAAGGATTGTGAAGTATAATCCTTTGGGTGATAGTGATCACTAAGGCTTGAATTATCTGTTTGAGGTCTCCTTCTATGAAACTGTGGTGGGCCCATGTGATAAGAGCTAACTCAGTTCCAATTGATCAATTATGGACAGAAGCAGCTACACCCAAAGAAAGAACACTGGGAAATGAATGTAAACTGTTTGCATTTTTGTTTTTCTTCCTGGGTTATTTTTACCTTCTGAATCCAATACTTCCTGTGCAATAAGAGAACTGTTTGCTTCTGCACACATATAGTGTATCTAGGATATACTGTGACATATTTAACATGTTTAAGACTGCTTGCCATCTAGGGGAGGGAGTGGAGGGAGGGAGGGAAAAAGTCAGAAGTGAGTGCAAGGGATAATGTTGTAAAGCATTTTTTTTCAAAATAAAAAACTAAAAAAGTAAAATAAAGTTAAATAAAATAATTAATTGATCACCTCCTCAAAGATACCTAAATAAAAACTCCAAGGAATATTGTAGTCAAATTACAGAATTAATGGGTCAAGGAGAAAATACTAAAAGTAGCTAGTAAGAAATAATTCAAATATCAATGAGTCACAGTCAGGATTACATAGGATTTAGTTTCTATATTAGAGGATCAGAGTCCTTGAAACATGATATTCCAGAAGGCAACCAAGTTGGACTACAACCAAAAATCAACTAATCGGTAAAACTGAGCAGTTTTTCAAAGAAAAGATGAGCATTCAATGATCTAGGAGACTTTCAATCTTTTCTGATGAAAAGAAAATTTTGTCGTTTAATACAAGAGAAAATCAAAAAGACAAACAGGAAAGGGAAAAAAATTCCTCAATGAAAATTTTATATCCCTCCCTTAATGGGAAGGTGATATAACTAACTCTTAAGAAATGTATCTCTGTTAAGGCATTTACAAGGAATATCTTATATAGAAGGTGTGAATGTAATTTGAGTTTAATGTGATATTAAAAATTAATGGATTTTTTAAAAAGAAGGATTGCACTATAAGAGGAAAAGAGGGAGCATAATAAGAAATTATATCATGTGAAGAGGTATAAAAGACCTATTACCATAGAAGGAAAAAAAAGGAACCTCACTCTCACTGGATTTGAATCAAAGGGTGAATAACATATACATTCAACTGAGTAAAGAAATCTATATTACTCCATAGGGAAATAGGTGAGGAAGGGGAAAAAAAGAGAGGGATGCCTAATAGAAGGGTGGGTAGATTAAGGGAAGTAGTCAAAAGTGAAACACATGAGAGGGGTAAAGGAGTAGGAAGAAGTATAAACAGAGAGAAAAGAGGATGTAGGGGAATGTAAAATTAGTTATCAAAACTATGAACATGAATGGGATAAATTCTCCCATAAAAGCAGATAGAAGAGTGGATTAAAAAATCATAATCTTCCACCATCCTGAAAGGTTTACAAGAAAAACATGTTAAGCAGAGAGACACAGAGTAATGATTAAAGACTTGAATTAAATGAATTAAAGACTTGAACAGAATATATTATAGTTCAATTGAAGAAAAAAAAAGTAAGGATAGCACTCCTGATCGCAGACAAAGAAAAAGCAACAGTAAATCTAATAAAAACAGATGAGGAAGGAACACATTTCCTAAAATGTACCATAGACAATGAAAAATGATCAACACTAAATATATATTTACCAAGTGTTATAGAATTCAGATTCTTAAAGGAGAAGCTAAGTTAGTGACAGGAAGAAACAGACAACAAAATTCTCCTAGTGGAAGATCTTAATCACTCCCTTTAAGAATTAGATAAATCTAACCACAAAATAAGAAAGAAATTAAGGAGGCAAATAGGATTTTAGAAAAGTTAAATATAAAACATGTCTGGGGAAAGCCAAATGGTGATAGAAAAGAACATACCTAAATTGGAAAGAGTCAAAAGAAGAAAAAAAAAAGATAGGCTAATTTCCCTAATGAATATTGCTGCAGAAATTTTGGATAAAACATAAGCAAAGAGATTACATTAATGAGGACATATTTTTATGGAAGGGGATTTCTTTGACAAAGAGACCTGAGTTTCAATTGATAAATGACGGACAAAAGCAGCTACACCCAAAGAAAGAACACTGGGAAACGAATGTGAACTATCTGCATTTTTGTTTTTCTTCCCGGGGTTATTTATACCTTCTGAATCCAATTCTCCCTATGCAACAAGAGAACTGTTTGGTTCTGCAAACATATATTGTATCTAGGATATACTGCAACATATCCAACATATAAAGGACTGCTTGCCATCTAGGGGAGGGGGTGGAGGGAGGAAGGGAAAAAAAAATTGGAACAGAAACGAGTGTCAATATAAAGTAATTATTAAATAAAAAAAAGAGAGAGAGAGAGATTACATTAATTTATCACCAGGATAATACACCATGAACAGGTGGGATTTATGCCAGGAATGAAGTTATGATTCAATATTAGGAAAGCTTTTAATGTAATTGGTCATTTTAATTACAAAGGCAAGAGAAAATATATAATCATACAAATAGTTACAGGAAAAAAAAACTTTGACAAAATACAGCATACAATCCTATTAAAAACAATAAACAGGATAAATATAAATGTAGTTTTCTTTAAAATAATAAGCAGCATCTAGCTAAAATCATTTGCAAGCATTATATATAATAGGGATTAACTAGATAACTTCCCAGGAGGATCAGGAGTAAAACAAGAATGCTTGTTATCACCAGTATTATTCAATATTGTAGTAGAAATATTAGCTTTAGCAATGAGAGACAAAAAGGGACACTAATTTACTGTTAGTGGAACTGTGATCTAATCCAACAACTCTGAAGAGCTATTTGGATTTGTGACCAAAAGACTACAAAAATATGCATATCCTTTGAACCAGTAAAAGCACTATTATTTATCCCAAAGAAATGATTAAAAGAAAAAAGGATCTTCCTGTACAAAAAATTTATAGTAGCTCTTTTTGTAGTAGCAAAGAACTCAAAAATTGAGGGAAAATCTATCAATAAGGGAATGGCTAAACAAATTATGATACAGGAATACAGCAGAATACTATTGTGCTATAAGCATATTAAGTATGTAAATTTCAGAAAAATCTAGCAAGATTTATATGAATAAATGTTGAGTAAAGCAAACATAAGTAGAAGAGTACTGTACACAGTTATAGTAACACTGTCCATGATCATCTATGATTGACTTAGCTCTTCTCAGGAATGCAATAATCCAAGATTCATCGTTCCAAAAGACTAATAATTTCAAAAGATTTATAGCAGAAAATGCAAACAACATCCAGAAAAAGAACTATGAAGGAAGATTGAAGAATATTATCCTCCTCCCTTTTGGGGTGCTTTTCCTTTTTGTTCTGTTTCTTTTTTTCACAATATGACTAATGTGGATATATATTTCCATGATTACATATTTATAACCTTTATCATACTGTTTACTATCTTGGGAAAAGGGGAGAGAAAGAATTAAAAAATTGGACCTCAAAATTTTATAAAAATGAATAGTTTATATATGTATGTGAAAATTATTAGCTTTTCAAAAACATAAGAATCACTAGAAATTTATTGAAATGCTGTTATATTTATCTAAAACAAAGAACCGCAAACATTACCTATAATAAGGATAAACTTGAAGCTCTCTCAATAAGATCAGGAATGAAAACTAGTGTATACATTATTACCTCTAATATTTAATATTGAAACTATAAACACTTGCTTATAGTAAGCAGACTAAAATGAGACTAAAAGAGACTAAAATGATTCTTAAAGATCAAAAGGATAAAATTAGATAATAAAGAAAAAAAAAACTATCACTCTTTTAAGATAACATGATGATATACTTAGGGAACCTTGGAGAATAAACTTTATAAAAAACTAAAAAAGCAACAGCTTCAGCAAAGTTGAAGATTATAAAATAAAAGTACATAAATCATCAGCATTTCTATATACTTCCAACAAAATGCAGTAGATAAAGAGAAAATGAAAAATTCCTTTTAAACAGTGATATACAATATAAAATACATGGGCTTCTACCTGCCAATATAAGTTCAAAGATTATATGAACAAAATCACAAAAAAATCCACAAAAATAAAAAACCTCTAAACAAATGGAGAAATATTAATTGCTCACAGATAGGTCAAGTCACAAAAAATGATGTTTCTATTTAAATAATTTACTTATTAATTGCAATACCAATGAAACTGCAAAAATATTTGTTTTAAAGAGCTGGAAAAATGTAACAAATTCATCTGGAATAACAAAAGATCAAGAATATTAAGGAAATAAATAAAAGAATGTGAGGGAAGATGGCCTAGCAGTTTTAGATTTTAAACTATATAAGAAAAAACTAATCATTAAAACAACTTCGCACTAAGAAATAAAATGGTGGTTAGTAGAATATACTATTGGGTATACAATACATAGTAATAAATAACTATAGCAATCAAATGTTTGATAAAGCCATCTTTTGAGGAATGACTGAACAAATTGTGATTTATGATTTGTTAGGACAATTTTGTGCTATAATAATTTTTTATTTTCTGTGTGCAGATCTAAAACCAATCTGTTTATTCTCCAAGTATTTCTTTTTTTTCCCTCTCTCTCTCCCTCCCTCCCTACTTCCCTCTTTCCTTCCCTCTCTTCCTCCCTCCCTTCCTTCCTTCCTTCATTTATTTTTTCTTTCGCAGGGAACAAGGTACCATTAAGTGACTTGTTCAAGATCAAACAGATAGTAAGTATTTTGTGTTTGACTCTGTATTTGAACTCAGGGTTTTCTCACTTCAGGGTTCCACCCACTGCCTCATCTATCTGCCTCTCTCTGAGGATTTTTTGCAATAATTTACAACTTCCCTGGAAGTTATCTGTTTTTATTATGAACTATTAGGCTTTGGACTAAAGAATAAAGCCACAGAGAGCTATGTCCAATGAATATTATTATAAAATAAACTATTTCTCCACAAAGGAGAAAAATATCTTTCTACCATGTTCAAACAATTTCATTCCAAAACGGAGCTGAGTCATCACTATCTTTCATTCCCAGTACTTAGCTATTTCAAAGCTTCTTAATCATGTCTATTTTGCTTGGTTAGCCAATCCTTTTGTTTTGTTTTGTTTTTTCTGGTTTAACTATAGCACTATTCTTACCTTGGAAAGGAATTAAGCGGTGTCATGCCTGGAATTCTATTTTTCCTCATTCATACCTTCTGCTTTAACCTGCCTATTATGTAGGATATTGTTCCCAATAATTACATATGTATGTGTTTATGGAAATATGTATATCTGTATGTGTGTAAGTGCATATATATATATATATATATATATATATATTATATATATATATATGTAAACTATGGATACATACATACATACACATATGGGGGTGGGTGGGTAGATAATTATAGTTATCTTTGTAGTTTTACAGTGTACAGAAGATAGATGAATACTTTGTAATTGTTCCTTTTCTGTGATTAGGTGCTGACTTTTAATAGGAACTATTAAAGTATGATTGACTTAATCTTACAACAAATAATGGCTTCTTAGTGATATAATGATTGGCTTATACTCAGTATGGTAAATGTATTTAATTGTAATAGAGTATTTAAGAAGGTCAGAGTTAGATCTAGAGAGGGATTGAGAGGGCTCAGAGACAGACTCAGAGGGGGACTGGAACAGACTGGGTCGAAGACAGAGTCTGGATCACAAACTCTTGGACTAAGACAGACTTTAAGATAGAGACCATCATGGCGGTCCTCCTGCCTCCCCCACAGAAACCAAGACACATTCTGGAGGACCTCAAGAAAGCTAGCCTGGACCCCAGGCAAGGAAATTAGACTGTGAAGGAGATAATAAAGAATTTGGACTTTATCCCTGGCTATTCTCATGGTGATTACTCTGCTGAAAGAAGGCTGGTCCAGAGACATCCAGAAAACCAACCAGAACACTACATATCTGCACTTAAATTCTACTTCTCTTTCTCTGGATATGAATAGCATTTTACATCATTAGCCTTTTGGATTTGTCTTAGAAAAGAAGTTTTTTGCTGAGAAGAGCTGTCTGTCACAGTTGATCATCAAACAATATTGTAGGTGTGTACAATGTTCGATTAGTTCTTCTCACTTCACTTAGCATCAGTTGATGTACATATTATCAGTTAATCATTTCTTATAGAACAATAGCATTCCATGACATTCATATACCACAATTTGTTGAGTCATTTTCCAATTGATGGGTATCCTCTCAATTTCCAATTCTTTTTCAGCAAAAAAAAAACTGCAATGTTTTTGTACATGTGTGACCTTTTTCCTATTTTTTTATGATTTCTTTGGGAAACTAGTAGAGAAATTGCTGTATTGAAGGGTATACAAAGTTTTATAGCCCTTTGCATATAGTTACAAATTTTTCTCCAGGATCAATTTACAACCCCACCACAACTCTCCTCCACCAAAACTACAATTCACAACAATGCCACATAGTGGTCCAATTTTTCCAGGTTATTTCCAGCATTTATTATTTTTCTTTTAAGTGCTATTACTCAATCTGAAACTTGTAAGGTGGTAACTCAGAATTTTTTGGTTTTGGTTTTGGTTTGTTTGTTTTGCAAGGCAATTGGGGTTAAATGGCTTGCCCAGGATCACATATCTAGTAAATATAAACTGTTTGAGGCTGGATTTGAACTCAAATCCTCCTAACTCCAGGAATATATATTCATTCTATCCATTGTGTCATCTAGCTGCCCCTCTCAGAACTGTTTTAATTTTAATTTCTCTAGGAAATAGTGATTTAGGGCTTTTTAAAAATATGATTATATATAGCTTTAATTTCTTCATCTAAAAACTGCCCATTCAGATCTTTTGAGCATTTTTCAGTGGACAATGAATGACTTAAAAAATTAATTCATTTCTCTATATATTTAAGAAATGAGGCCTTTATTAGAAATACTGATTGTAAAAATTGTTTCCCATTTCTTTGCTTCCCTTCTAATATTCCTTGGTTTGTATGTGCAAGAACTTTTTTTTTTAATATAATGTGATACTGATCTAAAATTATATTATAAAGCAGCAGTCACTAAAACCATTTGGTATTGGCTAAGAAATAGATTAGTGGATCAGTGGAAAAGGTTCACAAGACAGAATAGTCAACTATAGCAATCTAGTGTTTGACAAACCCAAAGCCCCTAACTTCTGGGAAAAGAATTCATTATTTGATAAAAACTGCTGGGATAATTGGAAATTAGTATGGCAGAAATTAGGCATGGACCCACACTTAACACCATATACCAAGATAAGATCAAAATGGATCCATGACCTAAGCATAAAGAACGAGATTATAAATAAATTAGAGGAACATAGAATAGTTTATCTCTCAGACTTGTGGAGGAGAAAGAAATTTGTGACCAAAGATGAACTAGAGACCATTACTGATCACAAAATAGAAAATTTTGATTACATCAAATTAAAAAGCCTTTGTACAAACAAACTAATGCAAACAAGATTAGAAGGGAAGCAACAAACTGGGAAAACATTTTCACAGTTAAAGGTTCTGATAAAGGCCTCATTTCTAAAATATATAGAGAACTGACTCAAATTTATAAGAAATCAAGCCATTCTCCAATTGATAAATGGTCAAAGGATATGAACAGACAATTTTCAGAGGATGAAATTGAAACTATTACCACTCATATGAAAGAGTGTTCCAAATCATTATTGATCAGAGAAATGCAAATTAAGACAACTCTGAGATACCACTACACACCTGTCAGATTGGCTAAGATGACAGGAAAAAATAATGATGAATGTTGGAGGGGATGCGGGAAAACTGGGACACTAATGCATTGTTGGTGGAGTTGTGAACGAATCCAACCATTCTGGAGAGCAATCTGGAATTATGCCCAAAAAATTATCAAATTGTGCATACCCTTTGATCCAGCAGTGTTTCTATTGGGCTTATATCCCAAAGAAATACTAAAGAAGGGAAAGGGACCTGTATGTGCCAAAATGTTTGTAGCAGCCCTGTTTGTAGTGGCTAGAAACTGGAAAATGAATGGATGCCCATCAATTGGAGAATGGCTGGGTAAATTGTGGTATATGAATGTTATGGAATATTATTGTTCTGTAAGAAATGACCAGCAGGATGAATACAGAGAGGACTGGCGAGACTTACATGAACTGATGCTAAGTGAAATGAGCAGAACCAGGAGATCATTATACACTTCGACAACGATATTGTATGAGGACATATTTTGATGGAAGTGGATTTCTTTGACAAAGAGACCTAACTGAGTTTCAATTGATAAATGACGGACAAAAGCAGCTACACCCAAAGAAAGAACACTGGGAAACGAATGTGAACTATCTGCATTTTTGTTTTTCTTCCCAGGTTATTTATACCTTCTGAATCCAATTCTCCCTATGCAACAAGAGAACTGTTTGGTTCTGCAAACATATATTGTATCTAGGATATACTGCAACATATCCAACATATAAAGGACTGCTTGCCATCTAGGGGAGGGGGTGGAGGGAGGGAGGGGAAAAAAATCGGAAAAGAAACGAATGCAAGGGATAATGTTGTCAATATAAAGTAATCATTAAATAAAAATTAAAAAAAAAGAAATTGATATTCAGGCAAAATATATATATATATATAATGTAATAAAACATATATTTTGCATTTCATAATTTTCTCTATCTCCTGTTTAGTCATAAATTATTTTCTCCATAGATCTGAAAAGCAAACTATTTCTCGATTCCATAATTTGCTTATGGTATCATTTTTATATGTAAATCATGTACTTATTTGAAACTTATCTTGGTATACAATGTGAAATGTTTGTCAATACCCAGTTTCTGCCATACTATTTTTCAATTTTCCCAGAAGCTTTTGTAAAACACCAAATTCTTATCTCAAAAACAGAAGTCTTTTTGTTTATCATACAGTAGATTCTTAATCATTGACTACTGTATCTTTTATAGTAACCCATTCACCATAGATTCACCATTCTATTTTTTAGCCTGTATCAAATAGTTTTGATGACTGCTGCTTTATAATAATAGCTCTAGATCTGGTGCACTTACACCACCTTCCTTTACATGTTGCTTTTTTTGTTTGTTTGTTTGTTTTTGTTTTTGCTTTTTTTATTCCAGGTGAATTTTGTTATTATTTTTTCCTAACTCTATAACATTATTCTTTGGTAGTTTGATTTGTATGATATTGAATAAGTAAATTAATTTAGGTAGAATTGTCATTTTTATTATATGCAGTCTGCCTAACCATAAACAATCAATATTTTTCTAATTATTTTAAGTATGACTTTATTTATTTCAAAAGTATTTTATAATTTCTGGGTTTTCCTTGGCAGGCAAACTCCCAAATATTTTATATTATTTACACTTATTTTAAGTGGAATTTTTCTTTTGATCTCTTGCTCCTGGGCTTTGTTAGTAACATATAGAAATTGATGATTTACATGGATTTATTTTAGATGCGTTAACTTTGCTAAAATTGTTAATTATTTGAAATAATATAGTATTTGGTTCTGTAGGATTATTTAAGTATGGCATCATATCATATGCAAAGAGTAATAATTTTATTTCCTTATTGCCTATTCTAATTATTTTTTTCTTTTATTGCGAGAGCTAACATTTGAGCTTAATCATAAAAAAAATCAGGCTTTTCAAGAGACCAAAGTGAGACTCATAGCAACCCAGTATGGGCAATAGTCTATGTAAAAACACAGAAATTAAAGATGGAATGGTAAATATGGAGATCTGTAAGTGTATCAGTTTAATTGATACATAAATTGTTGGAATCCTTACTAACTGCTAACTAATTAGAGTTGATCTAATCTTACAAGAAGATGTTTTGGGCAGAACCTGAAACAAGGTACTAAGTAGAACTAATTAATACAAGGCTTGTGTTCACACCTTTACTCATTGGAGTTCAATGAGTTCATACCTCCCTTGAAGCTCTTTGGGCCAGAGAGCACTATGGGAGAAAACCCATAATCCCTCTCTCTGGAAGGAGCATAAATAGGCCAATGGACCAGTCGAAGGAGTTCTTCAGAGTGAAGAAGCTACAAGTCGAGATTTCAGCGGAGTTACGCCAGAAGCCCTCTCTCCGAGGCAAGGCAGAATATTTTCCATTTGGCTGGCTGGTGGCAGAAGAAGTTCTTCAGAGTGAAGAAGCTACAAGTCGAGATTTCAGAGATTCATTCCATCTCTGTGCTGGTTGGAGGCAGAAGAAAGCAGAGGCAGAGGCTGAAGGACCAGACCTTTGGATTTGGCGACATTCGGAGAGAGCTCTTGGAACCAAGCAGATAGATAGGCCTCTAAGCTAACCAGGCTATATTGGAGATAATAAAAGATCTGAACTTTTATCATCTGGCTGCGTTTTGGGAAGAAGATCACCACAATAAATAAGTAATTTAAATATATATGTATATAAAGGCACATAAACATCTTTTTCAATCTTCAAAAATCAGGCTTCTACTCTCATATCTTATATCAACCCAATTCAGAATTATGAAAAATAAAACCTATTACAAACACTCATTTTCAATTCACTATGTTTCAGTCAGAATTCTTAGTGCATCTCTAATCTATCAGGAGAAAGGTACCATGTTTAATAATTAGTGTTATGGAATTGTGCTTGTTCATTATTCAGATGAGTTCCTAACACATGAAGCACTAAGTAATCTTCCTAGAAAGGCAGTCTAAAGCAAGATTTTTGAAGAGCTTTACATAGTAGATTTTTATTATTATTATTATTATTATTCTGAAGTCAATGAGGTGTCACTGAGGTTTCTTGGGCAAGGGAGTGACAGTAAAATCTATGATTAAAAAAAAAAAATTTGGCAGTTGTGTGAAAGATGCAAAGAGCAAAGGAGAGCCTGGATATAAAGGAACTAATTAGGAAACTGTTAAAGCCCAATTGCTGTGGGCCTGGGTTAGGGGGCTACATGAATCAAGAGAAAGGGACACATATAAGATGTTTTAGGCAGGTTTGTACTGGAAAAAGATATCTGGTTTTGAAATCAAAGGACCAATCTTTTTTTTTTTTTTACATTAGGGAAGTTTCAAACAAATCAATTAACCTCACTGATTCAATTTCCTCATCTGTAAACAAATGAATAAGAAAGTTGGAGTACAAGGTCCTTTATAGCTCTGATTCTATGTGTAGGAGGCTGAATCAACAATTCTTTGATTTAATATGGGGGCTTGGATTGAGGGAAAGGACGTGAGTCATGATTCCTACATCATGAGCATGCATGTCTAGAAGAACTTTATTGCTCTTGATAATCATCAGGAAGTTGAGGCGCTAAATTTGGGGGAAGATATTTAATTATTTCTGAGCTCCTGGCATTCCCAAATAACCAAATGTTTAGAGATAGTAAGGCTTTCCCCCATCTCTTCATTTTTTTCTGATTCTTTCTTTAATCTTTGCCTAAAAGAGCTGTGATTCAAAATTATCTGTGATGGAGAGACTTTTCAGGGGAATCTAGTTTCTCTCAAACACATAATTGAAATAACCTAATTAAATGTCTGAGTGTTTTACTATAACAATGGTAGGTACTATATAAATACAAAGAATGCTATGACAATGCAGAACATCACTGGATTTGCATCTGAATAGTCATCAGAATGTATATATATATATTTTAATTTTTTTTAATTTAGACCATCATGAATTATTTCAGTTCTTTGTAAAAGAGAGAAAATAATTATGGAAAAAGTGTAGAAAATTGTTGTGAATTCATAAAAAAAAATAATGACCTATAACACTCTTTTTTTGAGTTAAAATTTGCTTGAATGAATGGGACATACTTCTAGAGGAGGATGATACTTTTTGTTAAATCTCTTTATTTTCATAACATATGTATAATACTTTCAATATTCATCCTTGCAAAACCTTGTGTTCCAAATTTTTTCTCCCTCTCCTTCCTCTGATTCCCTTCCCTAGTAATCTTGTTAAACATGTGTGGATATTCCAGGCATATTTCCACAATTATCAAGCACAAGAAAAATCTAATCAAAAAGAGAAGAAAAAAAAAAGATGAGAAATAAAACAAAATGCAAGCAAAGAATAAAACTTGAAATTGTTATGTTGTAATCTACATTCAGTCCCCACAATCCTGTCTCTGAGTGCATATGGCTCTCCATCACAAGACTATTGGAACTGGCCTGAATCACCTTATTGCTGAAAAGAGTCACATCCATCAGAATTGATCATCAAATAATCTTTTTGTGTGTACAATGTTCTCTTGGTTCTACTTATTTCACTTAGCTTCAGTTCATATAAGTTTCTCCAGGTCTTTATCAAATCATCCCACTGATTGTTTCCTATAAAACAATAATATCCAATAACATCCATATACCATAACTTATTCAGCCATTGTCCAACTGATGGGCATCCACTCAGTTTCCAGTTTCTAGGCACTACAAAAAGGATTGCCACAAACATTTTTACACATGTGAGTTCTTTCTCCATTTTTATGATCTCTTTGGGATACAGGCCCAGTAGAGACACTGCTGGATCAAAGGGTATACACAGTTTGATAATCCTTTAGGTGTAGTTCCATACTGCTCTCCAGAATGGTTGAATAGTTCACAATCCAGCAACAATGTATTAGTATCTTAATTTTCTTAAATTCCTTCCAATATGCATAATTATTTTTTCCTGTCATCTTAGTCAATCTGAGAGGTGTCTAGTGGTATTGAGAAGGATAATCTTTAAAGTTGCACATGCCTTGAGGTAAAATAGTAGGTTAGTCATTTGAACATAGGAAGATAAGAGTTTATATTGATAATGAAAAACCAATATTTTGAGTGCATGACATATTTGGTAAGTGTAGGTTGAGTAATAACTGAGTTTACTCACAAAATAATATTTTATGGGGTACATAGACTGAGGCTGTTTCTACACATTAAAAAATGAATGGAAATGGGGCAGTTAGTGTAATTGATAAAGCACCAGCCCTGAAATCAGGAGGACCTGAGTTCTAATCTGGCCTCAGACACTTAATACTTCTTAGCTGTGTGACCCTAGATAAGTCACTTATCCCCAATTGCCTCAGCAAAAAAAAAAAAAAAAAAAAAGGAAGAATCAAACCAATTATCCACATAAATTTGCAGGAAAATCCCTCTTCCAAAAATATTTTTCTTTTCAATTATTTAGATTTTCCCCTTAGGCTGACTCATCCATCTTAATTATCCATTTGATTCGGAATAAGTAGATATAGGTTAAATTTAATGTTAGCAATCTTTAGGTAGGGTATAAACAATGGCATTAAGAAGTGTCCCCAGTGCCCTATACCTCTTCTCTGCCATTCAAGAGAGTATTTGTGCCAATAATCTGCTGAGATGATCAGGAGTTAGTAAATGCATGCAGAGAGAGGACTGTGGGGGTTAAGTGTGGATCAAACAGCTTTTTTTTTTAACCACTTTTTTTGTTGTTTGCTTGCATTTTGTTTTCTATCTCATTTTTTTTTCCTTTTTGATCTGATTTTTCTTATGCAGTATGATAATTGTAGAAATCTGTTTAAAATAATTGCATGTGTTTAACTCATATTACTTTCTGTCTAGGTGAGTAAGTGAGAGGAAGAATGGGAAAAAATAATTTGGAACACAAAGTCTTCCAAGGGTGAATGTTGAAAACTATTTCTACATATGTTCTGAAAATAAAAAGGCTTAATAAAATAAAAAAAAATAAAAAAAATCTTCTGGGAAGCAAGATATAAGAATAAGCATTAAAAGTCTTTTGGGAAGCAAATATAAGAATAAGCATTAAACTGCCATAATTTCCCCATATTTACCTCTAAACAATTATAAAATAGCACTCTAAACCAAATTCTGGAATAGCAGTACCAACAAAATGATAGAGTGAAACAATCTTGGAGCAACTGTGGAGAATGCCAAATCCTAGCCTTAAATCTGAAGATCTGGGGCATAGGTAAGAAAGAACAATGTAGAAATTGGGGTCAGGCAAGGAGGAACAAAAAATAGCAGAATAATATTGTCAATAAGAGAACAGAATATAAGTGGGGAAATGGGATGCATAATATTGTTAAATGATGAATAAAAGTTGATGAGGATAAGAATTAGAAAAATGCCATGGAATTTATCAATAAAAAAATCATTTTGAAAGCTTTGAAAGAACTGTTTCAGGAGAGTGAAGGAACCAGGAGCTATAATACAAGATGTTAAAGGGTGAATGCATGGCAAAGAAACTGATTTACATTTTTTTTTCTGGAAATTATTACTAAAAAGAAAGAGAAATATGGAGATATGCACGGTTATTTATTAAAGGGCTAGTAAAATCAAAGAAAATGAAATGGCCAAGATTGGGCCTATAGAATTTATTAGTAATTCTATTTATAATTAATTTTGTCCTATAACTTCCTTAGTCAAGTTTCTTGGTTTATGATCTTAGTTCAAAAGTCAGCTGATATGTAATGTGTTAAGTTTAGCAGTTCTGTTGTCTAGTCACTATTCTATTTTTTTCTGAAGAAATTTAGCTAAGCCTAGTGTATGAAACATGTCATCAAGATATCTTTCTAGTTCATTTGTTTTCTTTCCATAAAGTCTGGTTCATTATCTCTAGACCTTGCATCTGATTTCAAACAATGAACACTTCTTAGTCACAGCTGGGAAGTAAGGAGTCATTGGCAGCCATTCATTAATTTCTAACCAATCATATAGCTTCCCTTAGCTCTGTAATCAATTGTATTGTCCTTAATCCCTACCTAGACTTTGTTCTTTGCTTATGTATACTTTGCTTTGTTTTCCTATACTCTTTGCATTTTGAGTCTTTGCTATCAACCCACATAATAAAATAGTATCTTATTTGAAGAAATATACTTCAGTTTATATTTTTGTTTAAATTAATTTATGAATTTTTTTACTTTTTAAAGATAAGGTGGAAACACTATGTTTATAGGAGTGGAGAAAGAGCCAGTATAAAGGGAAGAGCAAAAATGAAATGGAGAAGGGAAAGGATGGGATCAATGACATAAATGAAGTGTTTCACTTTTGTAGGGGATAGGGCAACTTTATCTCTTAGAGGTTGGAAAGACTGTTCAGTCATAAGGTAGTGTGGAGGAAAGAAAATGAATGAGTTTAAAATGGATAGCCTCAAGATTCTAAGTAGAAAAATAGTCTCTCTGCTGAGAGAATTGAGAGGATTGCAAAGCATTAGGAATTTGTAGAATGAAGAGAAATTTTCAAACAAACTTGGATATTATTATGTAGTCAAGTGGGGATGAATAAAAGCATTACAAAGTAGTAGTAAAGTATCTGTTGCTTGAAGTAATTGTTGGAAGGAAAGAAGTATAAAAATGAGAGGTACTATTTGTCATTGGAATCTCCTTCAGGCTCTACCATAGTAGGATTTAATAATATTATATGAAATTTACATTAAGTAAATCAATTAACAAATATGTAAGAAGTAAAAGATTAATTAAATTTAAATTCTTTCTTCATATTATATAAAGACATTATGGACACTCTAAATAGAGAATTTAGAACAATGAAGGTCTTGAAGTTAAAATTCTATTTATTTCTTGGTTAATGCTATAAAACTTCAGAAAAGTTATTTTCTATTTCTTAACTTACAAAATGGGGATTATTATATAGGATTTAGAGTCACCACATCAAGGTTCTTGTGATACTCAAAGAAAACAATGTGTACAAAGGATTTTACAAGCTTTAAATTGTTAGGTAAATCTCAGTTATCAGATTTATATTATTTTAATAATATAAACATATAGGACAAAGAATAAGGACTTCATTGATCTATTGTTTCATTGATATAGTCAACTTCCAGATTAAGAAACAAATTTAACATCAGAAATTCTCATTATGAGGGATCATGTATTTTAATGTAATAATAACAATAATTTAATATAATTTTCTTCCTTTATAATCATATATAGATATAGGTACATACACACATATATACACTCATAATATATAATGTATGTAATATATTAAATGTATGCCATATAATATACATACATCTATCACCTATCTATCTATACATTTAAAACATCATACAGAGAAAGGATCTATTAGCTTCATTAGACTGCCAAAGTAGTCTCAAATTAAAAAAGAAAACAAATAAAAAATCCCAGATTATAGTTCCTTACTCTAAATATAAACATTATAATATTTTCCCCTAAAATGCAGCCCCAAAAAGAAATTGTATATTAGATGGCCATGTGGATAATTGAATTATTTATTTATTTTTGAGTTTGTTTTTAATTAAAGATTTTTATTTTCCAAATATATACATGGATAATTTTCAGCATTCATCCTTATAAAATCTTGTGTTCTGAATTTTTCCCTCCCTTCCCCTATCCCCTCCTCTAGATGGTAAGTAATCCAATATATTTTAAACATGTGCAATTTTTCTATACATCTTTCTACAAATAACATGCTGCAGCTTGAAAAATCAGATCAAGAAGGAAAAAATGAGAAAGACAACAAAATTCAAGGAAACAACAACAGAGTGAAAATAGTATGCTGTGATTCCCCACTCAGTCCCCTCATTCCTCTCTCTAGGTGTAGATGGCTGTCTTCATCACAAGACCACTGTGACTAATATAAATCATCTGATTGTTGAAGAGAGCCATTTCCATCAGAATGGATCATGGTATAATATTACTGGTGCTCTGAATAATGATCTCGTGGTTCTATTCATTTCACTTAGCATCAATTCATGTAAATCTCACCAGGACTCTCTGAAATCATCCTGCTGATCATTTCTTATAGAACAATAATAGTCCATAACATTCATATACCATAATTAATTCAGTTATTCTCCAACTGATGAGCATCCATTCCATTTCATTGCCACTAAAAAACAGCTGCCACAAACAGTTTTGCACATGTGGGTCCCTTTCCTCTTTTATGATCTCTTTGGGAAACTAGCCCAATAGAATCACTGCTGGATCAAAGGGACACACAATTTGATAGTCCTTTGGGCATAAACCAAACCGCACTCTCATCTGGATAATTTAATAAAAGTTAATCCAATTGACTCAAAAACATAAAATATGATTTTGGGTCATTGATTATTTTAATATGCATCCATGTAGGTCGGGAAGACATTTTTCAGTTTCTATAAAATTAAAATCATTTGTACTAATAAATAAATGAATGTTAAGACTTTTATAAGTTTTAATTCAAAGGGGAGGGAAAGTAACTTCTTAGATTTTTAAATTAAATATCAAAAAATATTTTATCAAAAATAAATTTCAGGAGTTTTTATAATTCAAATTATGTAATTCCATCAGAATAAATCCATCATTAATAAAATTTATTTATGGGGATTTTAAAAAATAAAACTAGGTTTATTTAAATGTTCTATTTTTACATAAAAATAACTTTTTACAACAAAGAAAAAAGAGTTACGCAAAATAAATTTGTGTTGTTTTTTATCCATCTAAGAAAACAAGGAGTAATGCTTATTTTTCATATTTAAAACATTCAGTCATTTTGCTTATATCCAATCCTTGCCTTTCTAAAGAGAGTTATAATTTATCCATCTGTGAAAAGAGAGCCTGGAAATGTCAATTTCTGAAGGATTGATGGATGTATAATCTGTCTGGCTAGGGCTATGAAACTATAACAGCCATACCATATTTTAGTTGCAGAATCCTCTTCCAACCCTAAACGATCTTGCCTAGCTTCTATAGCTATAGTATTAAATATACTCTGGAAACTAATAAACTGAAATAGCAAATACCGAAGGATTACAGCATTTCAAACAATATCTTCTGAATGTAGCAATAACTACTAAGAAAAAATTCTCTCTTTTAATAATGAAAGTTATCTTTTTGTGTCCTTAGCCTTCTGGCTTTGGAATGTAATCAACATGAGGCAGATATGTGGCTTTGATTGGAGGGATCATTGTATCACAAAAGGCATAGGGAAAAAACATATTCTTTGCAATCACTTTAATATCAGCAAGCAAATCTTGGAATATTCCTAAAAAAAAAAAGGAGTCCTACCTTGTCTTTTGATTAGTGAAGGCTTATAACTATGTATCACGAGAGTTGGATCTAGGAAGAGGTGAAAATAGCTTTTTCTCAAGAACAGCCAAATTAAAAGAGAGGGAAGAATCTTAAAGAAATGATTTTTAAAGATTATGCAGCTTAAAAGTTGGTAATTTAATTTTTAACAATATTTCCATTCCTCAGGCAGTATGAAAAATAATTAAAAAGAATTAGTTAAATTAGGGAGCTACCAGCTGTTATATTTTACCACTAGCATTGAAATCTATTATACTACAATCCCTCCATAATTATATACCAAGAAAGGTCCTCTTTGGTGGCAGTATACCATTTGAGGTATACTTTGGTAAGCCATAGAGAAATTAGGATTGTCTCCAACAAGGGCAAATTTCTTGGAGTTTCACCAATAAAGGATATTGTCAGATGTTTCTCCCCAAGAATAAGATAATAAATAGGAAAATGGCTTTTAGAATTCTACATAATATTTAATATTGTCTAGTTCAACTCTCTCATTTAAAAAATGTGATCATTTTAATATAGAGAGGCTGTGACTTACTCAATGTCACAGAAATAGTATGTAGGAAAGCTTGAATATGAATCCGAGCTCAATAAGTTTAGATTCAGAGTTTCCCCCCACTATAACCAATATTTATTAAATATTAACTGTGCATAGAACATTCTGATTACTGGGGGAATATCGTTTTTTAATTCAGTCTAATAATATGAAAAGTGTTTCCAGGCAAGCTTACATGACCCTTATTCTCTAAATATTTATGGAGAAATTTATTTAGGGAATTATGTAAACTCATCAAAATGTTGGACAATGCTTAAATACTTAAACACTAATTAATGACATTAAATTTCAGAGTGGAGAGAAATAACTGTAAGATAACTCTGAGATGGCAATATCAAAGAAAGGCTCCTAAAACCAGTTATGTTAAAGCTTAGATATCAATGGCTTTATGACTTGACTGTGCACAAATTGCAGAAGACTTCATGGAAGAGCATCATGAGTAGAGAGCAGAAGTATGAATTAGCAAAGCAAGTTGAAAGTTTTTTAGTTTGAAAGTCTTGAATGAAAGTGAGAGGGGTTTTGACTATCTCACAGTAATAGGAAACTACAAAAACTTTTAATGTGGAAATAGCATGAAAAATGAAATGTCTTAAGAAGATTAAGTTCATGATAATATTAAAAGAGAATTGTAAAGGATATATTAGATTTGAAGAAATTGTTGCAATAATCCAATCATCTTTATTAGAAGTTACAAGTGTTGGTAGAATAGAAAGGATGAATATCACAAGTTATGTCATAAGAATCAAGGTCTTGAAAGATTTGTTTTGGTCTTATTAACAATTACAGATCCAGTCATTAGGCTAGTACCTTGCACATAATAGGTGCTTACTAAATACTTGTCAATTTGACCTTCAGATTATTTTGTTGAATATAATAGATACTTCTTTATAGTTCATGTATGTTAAATTAATGTTATATGACAGCAAGTCTCATTGATTCTACTACTAAATCTTTCACATTTGCTTACCTTTTATTCCCCAATTTGCTGACATTATTTAGAACACCATTGCCAGTTGCCTAGAATGCTTATTACAATAGAAGTCTTATTTGCTTTTCTGTTTTCAACATATTTTTGTTCCAATTTGATTCATATAAAGATGATAAAATCTTACTCACATAGTTTTCATCCTGTCACTTTCATTCAGAAACATTTAGGAGCTTTTCATTTTCTAGAAAATAAATCCAAACTCTCTAATTTGGCATTGAATGTTTATTATAATCTAATGCCAACTGTTTCCATTATTATTATTGTTATAATTACTACTACTTTGGGTAAACTTCTTGTCCTGCATATACTTTTGTGCATTCCTTTTCTTCACCCCACCCCCAACTCCAATGTCTGGATTATATCCTTCCTATCATCAATGTTCGTTATAGTCACTTCCCAACCTTCACTAGCTAAGTCAGGTGACTTTTGAATCAATAAGCCTTTACTGCTAATATCCCAAATATCAGTAACTCTCTTCTCTAATTCTCACAATGCTTTGTTCCTCTTATGTAATTATCACATTTTAATTTGTGTCCCTCACTTGCCACCTCTGTTAGATAAAAAGCTCTGTGAAAGTAAGAACTTTGTTTAATCATTTTAAAACCAAGGTCCTAACTTATAGGGTATCAAGATGGAACAGTTGACAAAAATGCCTGGAATCAAGAACTAAATGCAAATTGATCTCAGACACTTACTAATTGTGTGACACTGATTGAATCATTTGGCCCTGTGTGCCTCAGGTTTCTTTTCTATAAAATGAGCTGGAGAAGGAAATGGCAATCATTCCATTTTCTTTGCCAAGAAAACCCAACAATGTATGGCTGTAAAAATTGAAATAGTGCTACATAATCAAAGCTTTTGAATTGTGATGCTAGAGAAGACTTTTGAAGTCCCTTGTACAGCAAGGAGACCAAAACTTAAATTAATCCCAGCTATTCAATAGATAGTTAAATCCTGAAATTCAAACTTAGGATCACAAAATGAAAAGACAGGATTCACTGACAAAGACCTTGATTTTGGACCAGATTGAATGCAAAAGGACAAGGTTGTGGCAGAGAATGAGATGGACAGATAGTATCATAAAAGCAATGAATATAAATTTGTACAGACTTTAAAGGACAATGGAGGATTGAATGGCCCAGCATGTCATGGTTGGAAACAACTGAACAACAATAACAACAAGATTAATTTATAGAAGGTGTTTGAGTAAGTTACTGTGAAATACAAAAGAATGTCCAGAGAAAACAGACATGAATAATAAATTGCAAATTTGTGGCTAAATCCATTTTATTTCATTAATATATGAAGTTTTCCTTTATTGTTATAAAAATTTGCTTAATATAATTAAAATAATTCCACTGGGTTTCTAAAAAATAATGTGCAAATGATTCATTTCCTGAACACTAAGCCATTATATTGAGTGAGTACTTACTTTCTACAAGATATTTAGAATTTAATCTAATAAATTCTCATCATCATGTGATCATTTTAAAGATGAAATAAACACTTGATGCTCTTTTGATCAGAGATTATTAAAACTTTTTGTGTGTCAAGAATTCTTTTGATAGACTAGTGAAACTAATGAACCCTTTATAGGGATAATGCTTTTAAATAGATAAAATGATATAAGATAACAAAGAGCTTCACATTGGCCTGTTTTGCTGTCTGTTAACCAATACCATTTTTTTGTGATTACTACTTTATTGTGTGATTTAGAAACTCCTAAAATTTTCATTAAGAATTATAGCAATAATTGTCAATCATTATTACTTCTGTAAACAGGGATAGAGCTGGAGAAGGAAATGGCAATCATTCCATTTTCTTTGCCAAGAAAACCCAACAATGTATGGCTGTAAAAATTGAAATAGTGCTACATAATCAAAGCTTTTGAATTGTGATGCTAGAGAAGACTTTTGAAGTCCCTTGTACAGCAAGGAGACCAAAACTTAAATTAATCCCAGCTATTCAATAGATAGTTAAATCCTGAAATTCAAACTTAGGATCACAAAATGAAAAGACAGGATTCACTGACAAAGACCTTGATTTTGGACCAGATTGAATGCAAAAGGACAAGGTTGTGGCAGAGAATGAGATGGACAGATAGTATCATAAAAGCAATGAATATAAATTTGTACAGACTTTAAAGGACAATGGAGGATTGAATGGCCCAGCATGTCATGGTTGGAAACAACTGAACAACAATAACAACAAGATTAATTTATAGAAGGTGTTTGAGTAAGTTACTGTGAAATACAAAAGAATGTCCAGAGAAAACAGACATGAATAATAAATTGCAAATTTGTGGCTAAATCCATTTTATTTCATTAATATATGAAGTTTTCCTTTATTGTTATAAAAATTTGCTTAATATAATTAAATAATTCCACTGGGTTTCTAAAAAATAATGTGCAAATGATTCATTTCCTGAACACTAAGCCATTATATTGAGTGAGTACTTACTTTCTACAAGATATTTAGAATTTAATCTAATAAATTCTCATCATCATGTGATCATTTTAAAGATGAAATAAACACTTGATGCTCTTTTGATCAGAGATTATTAAAACTTTTTGTGTGTCAAGAATTCTTTTGATAGACTAGTGAAACTAATGAACCCTTTATAGGGATAATGCTTTTAAATAGATAAAATGATATAAGATAACAAAGAGCTTCACATTGGCCTGTTTTGCTGTCTGTTAACCAATACCATTTTTTTGTGATTACTACTTTATTGTGTGATTTAGAAACTCCTAAAATTTTCATTAAGAATTATAGCAATAATTGTCAATCATTATTACTTCTGTAAACAGGGATAGAGGTTGTGAAGGAAATATACTTTATTATAAAAAAAAAAGAGAGAGAGATGAAAACCAAAAGACTGAATTGAGAGATATGTCACAGAGTTATGCTCAAGAATCTGAGGATTATTCATTTTTATAGCAAGTTTGTATAGCATATTGATGTGAATAGAAAATCTTCATTATTGAAAGTGCTACTCCCTTCTCCATTTTTAAGTTCCTTAGAAAATGCCATACAAATAAATTGTAATATATATATATATATATATATATATATATATATTTGCAATATATAAACATACATATATAATATAAAATATAATTAAATAATTACTTTTTCTTTAAAAAAAAAAAACTTGCTATAAAGCAGAAGGTAGAGGTATAAAATAGGAGAGGTCCATAAGAATTTAATGTTATTTCTGATCTGTACAGATTGCAATGCATATAACTAAAATAGAGTTAATTAGTAAAAAAAAATAAATAAATTCTGGTTTGTGGGTGTAAAATGGTGATTGAAGTAAAAAAGTATGATTTATTCACAACAAAATAGATTTTCAAGGCAACTGTCATGTAATTTTCCATATAATACAGTATATTATTGACTATTTTGTTCCCCTTTAATGAAACTACTCAAATCTCAAAACTCCTCCAAGAGATGGAAGGTAGTATTGTTAAGATGTCAGAGTAGAGGAGACCTCTCCCAACATTCTTCTTCCAACAACTTTAAAATAACTTCTCAAATCTAATTCTGGAAGGAGCGAGCCAGCAAAAGGTCAAGATAAAACATTTTTCCAGCCTAAGAGATTGGAAAAAGAGATCTTTGATACAGAGGTGGAAGTGGGCTCAGAGACCACTTACCTATAAAAAAATAGCAGCAGTTTCAGAATCTTTCATCTAGAGATTGAAAGAGGTCTTGGCAACTGGTTAGAAAGAGATTACAAAAGACTCCTGTGATAGTATTTGATGAAGGACTAAAAGCAGTTTGGCAATTACATTGTCTATCCTGCTTTCTGAATCAAAGTTTAAAGGCAGAGAAGAGTTTTTGTTGTCAAAAGGAAGCTATGAATATAAGGAGTAGTATCATTTTCCCTCAGTGACTCTAAAGAACAATATACCTTGTGATTCTGAGAGATCTGAGGTCCTTTCTTTTTTTTTTAATTTTTATTAAAGATTTTTATTTACAAAGCATATACATGGGTAATTTTTCCAACATTGACCCTTACATAATAACCTTTTGTTGCAAATTCCTCCTTCCCTCCACCACCTGCTCTAGATGGGAGATAGTCCAATATATGTTAAATATGTTGAATCACATGTTAGATCCAATATATGTATACATATTTATACAGTTATCTTGCTGCACAAGAAAACTCAGATCAAGAAGGAAGAAAAAGAAAAACTGAGAAAGAAAACAAAATGTAAGCAAACAATAAAGAGAGTGAGAATGCTATGTTGTGGTCCACACTCAGTTCCCACAGTCCTCTCTCTGGGTGTAAATGGCTCCCTTCATCACTGAATAAGTGGAACTGGTTTGAATCATCTCAATGTTGAAGAGAGCCACATCTATCAGAATTGATCATCATATAGTTTTCTTGTTGCCATGTACAACGAACTCCTGGTTCTACACATTTCACGTAGCATCAGTTCATGGATGTCTCTCCAGGCCTTTCTGAAATCATTCTGCTAGTTGTTTCTTACAGAACAATAATATTCGATAACATTCATATAGTAGAAACACTGGATCAAAGGGTATGTATACTTTGATAACTTTTTGAGCATACTTCCAAACCACTCTCCAGAATAGTTGGTTCCATTCACAGTTCCCACCAACCATGTAACAGTGTCCCAGTTTTCCCACATCCCCTCCAACATCTGTCATTATCTTTTCTTGTCATCTTAGCCAATTTGACAGGTATGTAATGGTAACTTAAAGTTGTCTTAATTTGTGTTTCTCTGATAAATAGTGATTTGGAGCACCTTTTCATGTGGCTACAAATAATTTCAATTTCTTCATCTGAAAATTGTCTGTTCATATCCTTTGACCATTTATTAATTGGAGAATAGCTTAAACTATAATAAAATTCTTTCAAATCACTATATATTTTAGAAATGAGGTCTTTATCAGATCCTTTGAATGAAAATGGTTTTCTCATTTTGTTGCTTCTCTTCTAATCTTGTCTGTATTAGTTTTGTTTGTACAATTTTTTAAATTTAATATAATCAAAGTTATTTATTTTATGATCAATAATGATCTTTAGTTCTTCTTTGTTTACAAATTCCTCCCTCCTCCACAAATCTCAGAGGTAATTTATTCTATGTCCTTCTAAATTGTTTATAGATCATTTTTATGTCTAGATCAGGGGTCCTCAAACTACAGCCCTGGGCTGCTGCATCTGAGGATGTTTATCCCCCTCACCCAGGGCTATGAAGTTTCTTTATTTAAAGGCCCCAAAACAAAGTTTTTGTTTTTACTACAGTCCAGCCCTCCAACAATCTGAAGAACAGTGAACTGTCCCCATATTTAAAAAGTTTGAGGACCCCTGGTATATCATGGACTCATTTCGACCATATCTTGGTATATGGTGTTAGGTATGGGTCTTTGCCTACTTTCTGCCATACTAGTTATCAATTTTCCCAACAGTTTTTGTCAACTAATGAATTCTTATCCCCAAAGCTGTGGTCTTTGTGTTAGACAAATACTAGATTGTTATAGTCATTGGCTGATTTGTACTGTGAACCTAACCTATTCCACTGATCCTTCAATTGCTTGTCTCTTCATTAATTCCTTGGAAATCCTTGAACTTTTGTTCTTCCAGATGAATTTTGTTGTTATTTTTTCTAGTTGTGTAAAATATTTCTTGGGAGTTTGATTGGTATAGCACTAAATAAATAGATTAGATAGTATTGTCATCTTTATTATATTTGCTCAATCTTTCCATGAGCATTTGATATTTTTCCAATTGCTTAAATCTGACTTTATTTGTGTGGAAAGTGTTTTATAGTTTTGCCCATATAGTTCCTGACTTTCCCTTGGCAGATAAATTCCCAAATATTTTATATTATCAACAGTTATTTTAAATGGAATTTCTCTTTGTATCTCTTGCAGTTGGATTTTGTTAGTGAGGTATAAGAATGCTGATGATTTATGTGGATTTATTTTGTATCCTGCAACTTTGCTAAAGTTGTGGATTGTTTCTTATAGTTTTTTGATTCTCTGGGATTCTCCAAGTATACCATCATATCATCTGCAGAGAGTGATAATTTGGTTTCCTCATTACCTAGTCTAATTTCTTTAATCTCTTTTTCTTCTCTTATTGCTAAGGCTAGCATTTCTAATACAATATTGAATAGCAGTGGTGATATTGGGCAACCTTATTCCACCCCTGATCTTATTGGGAATTGTTCTAGTTTATCCCTATTACATATGATAGTTGCTGATGGTTTTAAATAGATTCTACTGACTATTTTAAGAAAAGTCCATTCATTCCTATAATCTGTAATTTTTAATAGGAATGGGTATAAAATTTTTTCAAATGCTTTTTCTGCCTCTATTGAGATATTTTTTTTTTTGTTATTTTGGTATTGATATAGTTAATTATGTTCATAGTTTTCCTAATATTGAACCAGCCCTGCATTGCTGGTATAAATCCTACTTGGTCATGTTGTATTATCCTTGGGATAATTTTCTGTAATCTTTTTGCTAATATTTTATTTAAGATTTTTACATCAATATTCATTAGGGAGATTAATCTAAAATTTTCTTTCTCTGTTTTCAACCTACCTAGTTTAGGTATCAGTACTATGTCTGAATCATAAAAGGAATTTGGTAGGACTCCTCCATTCCCTATTTTTTCAAATAGTTTATATAGCATTGGGGCAAACATTTTTAAATGTTTGGTAGAATTCACATGTAAATCCATCTGGTTCTTGGGATGTTTTTATTAGGGAGTTGTTTAATAACTTGTTCTATTTCTTTTTCTAAAATGGGACTGTTTAAGTAATTTACTTTCTCCTTTGTTAATCTAGGCAACCTATACTTTTGTAGATATTCCTCCGAAATTTCACTTACATTGTCAAATTCATTGGCATAAAGTTGGGCAAAGTAACTTTTGATAATTGCTCTCATTTCCTCTTCATTGGTCGATAGTGCTCCCTTTTCATTTCTGAAACTAACAATTTGATTTTCCTCTTTCCTTTTTCTAAAAAAAAATTAACTAAAGGTTTATCTATTTTGTTGGTTTTTCATAAAACCAACTTTTAATTTTATTTATTAATTTAATAGTTTTTTTTTAAGTTTCAATTTTATTGATCTCTCCTTTTATTTTTAGAATTTCAAGTTTGGTATTTGATTGGAGGTTTTTAATTTATTTGTAGATGTGTTAGAGAATCAACAGAGTTTTACTAAGTAAGTGATAATGTAGGCAGACTTTTGCCTTAGAAAAATTACTTTGATGACTGAATGGGAAGAATCACTAGAAACAATTGCAATAATCCAATGATGAGATCATGTGAGTCTGCACAAGGATACTGGCTACCTCACATGAAAGAAGGAGATAAAGATGGTTGATATTGCAAAGATAAAATTGCCAGGACTTCAAAAGAGAATGGATCAGGGAGAGTAGGTGAGAGATAGGGAGGATGGCAGTATTCTCAGCAGCAACATTTGAAAATGGAATGGGAAGGATTGAAGGGCAAAGGTTATAGGTTCTGTTTAATATATTGAATATGAATGTCTATTGGGCATCTGATTCAAACTGTAAAAGGCAGTTGGAGGTCCAAGAGTAGAGGGCAGCAGAGAGGTTAGGGCAAGACAGAAGGGCTTAAGAGATAGTAATTAAGTTCATGAGAACTAATAAGATAACTAAGTAAAGGAGTATAGAGAGAGAAAGGAAAGGAGCTTGAGACAGATCTCTGGGAAATATTGACATTTATAATGTCTCCAGTTAGAATGAAAATCCAGCAAAGGAGAATGAGCAAAAATAATCAGTTGGTGGGAGAACAAAAAGAGAGCAGTATCCCCCAAACCTATATTTGATGCAACTATTTATTTCCAAGTTGACAGTTTCCCTTTTTCTGATAAAGAAATTAACTTTGCATTTGTATAAGTTATTTTTTGCTGTAAATTCCAGTGATCTAAATTATTACATCATTTGTTACTTCTTTCATGTTTTTACTAAGAATTGATTTTCCTTTTTAGCGCTATCTTCTAGTTTTCTTTTATTAAGATTTTTTTGTCCTATCTGGGAGAATCCTCTCATTTTTCTTATTTAAAAAATGACCTTTTATATTTAGATCAATTATTACTTTTTTTATTCATTATCAATTTTTAATTGATGCCATTCATCTAAATGTATTTTGATAGATTTAATTCTAGTTGTTGAATAGAGATTCCATCCTCAAGTTGTTTGTATAACAACTTTTTAAAATTTTATTAAATTCTGTACCATTATGTTCAACTACCTCTGGTTTTTGCTTCTTTTATATTCTTTATTTCTGTTGAGGATTTTATTCTTAATATTTTGTGAAGAAATTTATTGGGTAAAAATGACTCAATAATTATGCAAAATATCTTTCCACACTAAACAAGTTGCAAATGAAAACATAAGCACATACACAAAAAAGAAAAAAAAAAAAAGTCAAGTATATAAAAAAGTATTCTTTGATCTGAACTCAGAGTACATCATTTCTCCTTTTAGAGAGGTATAGCATTTTTCATCACAGATTCTTTGTAACTATCTTGGATTATTGTCTTAATATAAAATAACCAAGGCTTTCACAGTTGGGGACCCTTACAAAATTTCTGTTACTGTGTACAATGTTCTCTTCATCAATTCATGCAAGATTTGCAGGGTTTTCTTTCTGAAATCATACTACTTCATTTTATTTTTTGTTCTATTTTTAATTTATATTTTCTAATTTACATATAAATATTTTAAAAATTATTTTTAAAAATGTTAATTCCAAATTCTACTCAATCCTCTTAAACTTTCCCCTCTCTTTGAATAAGGTAAGCAATTTCATATAGATGATATATGTGAAATTATGGAAATTCTTTACAAACATTAAAAAGGGCTTTTAAAGTAGTATTATTCACTTTTCTTTGATTTCTTTTTAGTACAGGCTAAATAATGTATTATTGGGTCAAAAGATATGTGCAGTTTTTTGGCCCTTTGCCCTTAGTTCCAAATTATTCTCCACAATGTTTTGGCCACCTTAAACTCCATCAACAATGCATTGTGGTGTGCTTCCCCTCCCTCCCCCTCCAATTCACTCCTTTTATCATTAAAAACATTCCTTTGTCATGTTAGTCAATCTGATAAGTGTGGGATAGTATTCCAATGCTATTTTGCTTTGCATTTCTCTAGTAAATAGGAATTTAGAGCTTTTTACATAAGCATTAATAACTTTGAATTTTTCAGAAAACTTCCTTTTCATATTAATTAACCATGGATCAATTGGTGAACAACTCAATTAAAATCAGTCTCTGATTCCTACATCTTTTGAGAAATATATAATTATTAGAGAAGCTTTTTGTGGAAATTATTTTCTAGTTTCCTTCTTTCTAATTTTGGCTGGCATCGTTTTCCTTGTGCGAAAACTTTTTATGGTATTGGAATCAAAAATATCCATTTCATTTCCCATGATCTGTAATATCATATCCTAAATCTCCTGTTCCTTTAATATTTGGCAGGTTCCTTTCTGGTTCTTAAAGTATTTTTCCTTTTATATAGAAACTCTGAAATCTGATTATATGTTCCTAGAAGTACTCATTTTTAGGATTTTTTCAGATAGTTATTGGTGAATTATTTCAATTTCTCTTTTATTCTCAGATCCTAAGATTTTGGGGATAAATTTCCTTGGTTATTTCTTTAAATGCCGTGTATAGGCTCTGTCTTTCATCATAACTTTGAGGTCATTCAAAAATTCTTACTAAAGCTCTCCTTTATATGTTTTCCCAGTCATTTTCTACCTTAATTCAGTATTTCACATTTTCTTCTATTTTCTTTCTTCTGACTTTGATTTGTTGTTTCTTGATGCCTCATGAAGTCAATAAGAGCTTCCTCTTGACAATTCTAAATTTTAAGGAGTTATTTTTTCAGTGAGTTTTTTTGTTAATTTTCAAGCTATCTTTCCAGTTCTGATTATGAAGGAATTATTACAATTATGAACTTTTGTACACATTTTTTATATTTGACTAATTCTTTTCTGAAAGTAATATTTTTATCAGCATTTGGAACCCTTTTTACTAAGCTGCCAACTGTCATGTTTTTCTTCTCTTGCTCTTATTTCTTTCTCTAATTTTTCTTCTGCTAATTTTATTTTATTTTCAAAATTTATTTTTAGCTCTTCCAGAAATTCTTCCATGCCTTCTTTCCAATTTATTTTTTATTCCAATGAAGCATTGCTTGTTGATGTTTTGTCTTTTTCTGTATTGTCATTGTCTCCTCCTTATTGTGTTTTAAAATTCTTTCTATAGTCAGTTACTCTTTTGTTGATTACTCATTTTCCATCTTATTCCTTGACTTGAAATTTATAATAAAGTTGGGCCATATTCATGGTATGGGAGGCTAGAAGTGCTATCCCTAACATTAGGTTTTGGAGTGGTTCTTTCCAAACTGCTATTTTGATACTGAAAGTTTAGAATTTGTTTGCATATCCAAGTTGGTATTATATGGGAAGAGGTGTAGTTATTGAATTCCTGGTATGTTGCTTTAGTGTTTATTAACAAAGGACACTATCCTTCAGGAAATCATAAAAGAGAATTGCCCAGATATCATAAAAACAGAAGGTAAAATGACCATTGAAAAAATTCATCCAATGCCTCCTGAAAGAGACCCCAAATTAAAACCCCAGGGATTTGTGGCTAAATTTGACAACTATCGGACCAAGAAAAAAATTAAAAGTAACCAGAAAGAAATAATTCCCTATTATTTATTTATTTATTTATTGCTGAGGCAATTGGGTTAAGTGACTTGCCCAGGGTCACACAGCCAGGAAGTGTTAAGTGTCTGAGACCAGATTTGAACTCAGGTCCTCCTGACTTCAGGGCTGATACTCTATCCACTGCACCACCTAGCTGCCCCCAGAAAGAAATAATTCAAATACAGAGGAGCCACAATAAGGGTTACTCAGGACTTAGCAGCTTCCACTTTAAAGGATCAAAGGGCCTGGAATCTGATATTCCAAAAGGAGAAGGAACTTAGAATGTAGCCAAGTATAATTTACCCTGCTAAACTGAGCATTTTCTTTCAGGGGAGAAGATAGACATTCAATGAAACTGGTGAATTCCATTTACTTTTGATGAAAAGACTAGAGCTAAACAAAAAAATCTGACCTCCAAATATAGAACTCAAGAGAAGCATAAAAAGGTAAAAAAAAAAAAATCTTGAGAATTGTATTTCTGTTATATGTATATATTCAGAGTACATGTATAATCTGATTTTACTGTTATAAAAAGAAACTAGAGATGAAAAGGGGATTGTAACAGAATAAAAAGAGGAAAGTGAAGGTAAAATGAGGGAAATTACATCTCAGAAAGAGGCAAAGAAAACATATTATAATTGAGGGAAAGAAGGCAGCGTGACAAACATTGTGTGAATCTTACTCTCATCACATTTGGCCCAAAGAAAGAATATTAGATATATTTGGTTCCACTGAGAAACATCTCTCTTCTTATAGAAAAGTGGGAGGGGAAAGGGGAAAAGGGAAAGGATAGGCTAAGTAGAAAGGAAAAAGAGAAATAGTAAGGGAAAAGTATAAGAAAGGGAGAGGAAAGGGGAAGGACTGCTTGAAGCAAATAGTGCTCATAAGTAAAATAATGGGAAGGAGGGAAAAAGGAAAAGAAAAGAGAAAAAGTATAATTTGGGGATAATAAGATGGCAGGAAATACAGAATTAGTAGTTTTAACTGTAAATGTGAATGGGGTGAACTCTCCTATAAAATGTAAGTGGACAGTAGACTGGATTAAAAGCCAGAATTCTACAACATGCTCTTTATAAGAAACATATTTAAAGCAGAGGGATACATACAGAATAAAGGTAAAAGGCTGGAGCAGAATCTGTTATGTAGGTGAAGTAAAAAAAAAAAAAAGAGCAGGGGTAGCCATCCTGATCTCAGATCAAGCAAATGCAAAAATTGATCTAATTAAAAGAGATAAGGAAGGAAATTATATCTCGCTAAAGGGTAGCATAGACAATGAAGCAATATCAATATTTAACATATATGCACCAAGTGGTGTAGCACCTAAATTCCTAAAGGAGAAGTTAAGAGAGTGGTAAGAAGAAATGGAAAGCAAAACTATGATAGTGGGAGATCTCAAACTTGTTCTTTCAGAACTAGAAAAATCAAACCACAAAATAAATAAGAAAGGAGTTATAGAGGTAAATAGAATACTAGAAAAAACTAGATATGATAGATCTTTAGAAAAAATTGAATCGAGACAGAAAGGAATACACTTTCTTCTCAGCAGTTCATGTAACTTATACAAAAATTGACTATATATTAAGACATAAAGACCTTAAAATTAGATGCAGAAAGGCAGTAAATGCATTTTTTTCAGATCATGATACAATAAAAATTACATTCAATAAAAGGCCAGGGGGAAATAGACCACACAGAAACTGGAAACTAAATAATCTCATCCTAAAGAATGAATGGGTGAAACAGCAAATTATAGACACAATCAATAATTTCATCCAAGAGAATGACAATGATTTGACAACCTACCAAAATTTCTGGGGACCAGCCAAAATGGTAATAAGGGGAAATTTTATATATCTAAATGCTTGGTTGCAGAAAATGGAGAAAGAAAAGATCAATAAATTGGGCTCTCTATTCCTTTTCAAAATTCTAACACCTAACTCTTTGACCCAATGACCCTGGTCTTTTGCATTGCCCCACAAACAAGATGCTCAATCTTTCAACAATATTTTTTTCTTCTTGTTACCTTCTGTGCCTCCTCTTTCTATTCCTGAATTATCCCCTTATTTCTGGCTACTGGCTTTACTGGCTTCTTTTATTTCCCAACTAATCACTTACCTTCCACACAAAACCTCCCCTAATACTTCCACATTCTAATGTCTTCCCTCTTTTAATCATTCCCTCTTTTAATTGGAGAAATGTGGGCCAATATGTGTGGAATGCTCCATAAAATGTAAAATAAATTTGCTCTAAACTCTGCTTGATGTTTTTTTTTTTTTTTCTTTTCTTTGATAGAAGGTAGATTTATTGGAAGGAAGAGGCAGGAGATGTATATCCAAAAATTATGTGTTGCAAAAACTAATGACAGTGAAAAGAAATTAAAAAAAAAAAAAAAAACTATACCTGGGTGTAGACATTCAACTAATTCTTTATTGAACTAATAGATATAATGTCTAACATACAACTCTCTATTAAGCTTGTGATAATTGCATGGAAAAATTAGTCAAATGTTTTGCTAAAATTTATATATATTACTTAAAATAATTATTTGATGCACCAGTTTAGTAACCTAGAGATCTGGCTTTTATTTATCTTTTCATCTTTCTGAGGATTTATCACAATGTTTAGAATGTATTGAATACTTAAGGAATTAGAAAAATTAGTCTTTTGTGTATGTATATAACAAGCATTCTTTTATTAGTTTTCAACCTTTACTTTTATAAGATTTTGATTTCATTTTTTTCTCCCTTCCTTCATCAATCCTTAAGAAGACAACTGATCTAATAAAGGTTTATATATATATATATATATATATATATATATATATATATATACCTTTACCTGTGTATATATACATATATATGTATATATAACCATATTAAACATATTTCCACATTTATCATGTTGGAAAAGAAGAATCAGACTAAAAGGGGGAGAAAAATATGAGAAAGAAAAAAAAAGGTGGAAATAGTATTCTCCAATCTGCATACAGACTCCATAGTTCTTTTTATGGATGTAGATAGCATTTTCCATCATGAGTTTTTTGGAATTGTGTTAGTTATTATTCCTGAGAAGAGCTATGTCTCACATCATACAATGTTGCTATTACTGTGTCTAATATTTGTCTGATTTTAAGCTCATTTGATTCAATATTAGTTGATGTAATTCTTTCTAGGTTTTTTTCTGAAATTGTTCTGCTCATCATTTTTTTTTAATAGAACAAAGGTGTTCCATTCACATACCACAAGTTGCTCATCTACTCTCCAAATGATATGCAAACCCTCCATTTCCAATTCCAATTTTTTTTGGAATATGCATATGAGTATCCTTTTCCCTTTTTTATGATCTCTTTGGAATAAAGATTTCTGCCAAAGGCCATACCCTGTTCTATAGCCTTTTGGACAAAGTTCCAAATGTTTCTCCACAATGATTGGATCAGTTCATAATTCCACTAATATCTGTATTCCAAATTTTACCACATCCTTTCCATTTATCATTTTTTATCATTTTTTTCTTTTCTATTATATTATCCAATCTGATTGGCTGACAGTTTACTGGATTAAATTTCTCTAATCAATAGTAATTTAGAGCAATTTTTCATATGATTATAGATATCTTCAATTTCTTCATCTGAAAACTGCCAGTTCTTATCCTTTGACTATTTAAAAGTTGGAATGACTTGTCTCACAAATTTGACTCCATGCTCTATATGCTTGAGAAATGAGGCCTTTATCTGAAACAATAACTACAAAAATTATTTCCCACCTTTCTAACTTGGGTTTCACTGGTTTTCTCTGAGCAAAATCTTTTTTTTTTAATTTAATGTAATCAAAATAAGCCATTTTGCATTTTATAATATTCTTTATCTTGTATTTTGTCATAAATTCGTCCATTCTCCATAGATCTGGCAAATAAACTAGTCCATGCTTTTCTATTTTGTTTAAGATATCACCTTTTTGTTTAAGTCATATACCTATTTTGCCTTTATCTTTGTATATGGTATGAGATGTTGCTCAATGCTTAGTTTCTGCCACACTATTTTCTAGTTTTCCCAGCAGTTTTTGTCAAATAATGAGTTCTTATCTCAGTAATTATCGCCTATTGTGTCTTGTGTATATAACCTATTCTACTGATCCATTATTCTATTTTTTAAGCCAATACCATATAGTTTTGATAGTTGATGCTTTCTAATATAGTTTTGGATATAGTATACGTAGGCCACCATTATTTGCATTCTTTTTTTTTCCCTTCATTTAATATTCTTGACCTTTTTTAAAATTCTTCCAGATGAACTTTTTCTAGCACTATAAAATAATATAATAAATATATTTAATATAAAATAAAATAAATAATTTTGGTAGATAGAGTCATATGACACCAATAAGTAAATTATTTTAGATAGAACACTCACTTTTATAATAGTAGCTAGGATTGCCCAAAATCAATTGATATATTTTTTCAATTATTTATTACTGAATTAATGCATGTCAAAAGTGGATTATAATTGTCCTTATATAATTCCTTGGTTTGTCTTGGCAAGTACACTCCCAAATGTTTCATATTGTATGCAGTTATTTTAACTGGAATTTCTCTTTCTAGCTTTTGATCCTAAATTTTATTTGTTACATATCGAAATGCTGAAGACTCATGTGAGTTTATTTTCTACACTGTAACTTTGTTAAAGTTCCTAATTATTTCAAATAATTTTTTTTAGTTTGTTCTCTAGGATTCTTGTAAACAGCATATTGTAGGATTCTCTTTTTAATCCACTCTACTATCTTAAGAAAGCAATCACTTAAATCAGAATGTCAGATTGAAATCCTCCTTTCAGCATTATGTCATTTAGTATTTTTTTAAAAAAGCTTTTATTTCTCTGCAGATATCTCTTCTAATGTACTTGACCTTTTGTGAAGACTTCTATGCTCCAAGAGCTTTCTGTGAACTATATTGTTGTGAAATATGATTAACTAGAACTACTATTTTGATTTTTATATTAGAAAAAATTACCATATATAGCATTTTAGAACAATGAATGTAAAAGTTATTCACATAAATCCAATGATAATAATTACTATAATAATAATTTACATAATATTTGATCATTTGTAAATGCTTGAAATAGTTTATCTCATTAAATCTTCAAGGACACATTGAGATAGATGGTATAAGATTGATCTCCCAGTTTTTCAAATGAGGAACTGGAAGCTGAGAGAAGTTATATATATTTGCCTAACTTCACAGAAATCCCAACAGCCCATATTCCAAGTGAGATAATATGACATTAATTCCATTCTTTTTGTTTTGTTTTCTAACATAACGGCACAGACTTTCCACTAACCTCATTAGTATTATATATCCTGCCTAATTAAAAATCTAAGGTATTACTTAGATTTATTGAGCTGTGATAGATCTAAAGGAATATAACAGATAGAAGTGAATCAATGAATCACTGTGAAATCAAGATTGTGAATAATAAAACATTATGATATTTGAAGAGGCAAAATTACATGTATTCCAAATTATGACAGAAAGATGTATAACAAGTATAAGTATCTCTCAGTATATCTCCAATTATATTTGTTGTATAAGAAATGGCACAAAATATGTTATGCAAGATATTTGTACTAGAAAACAGATAACACACACAAAATAAAGTAAGGTATAGCAAATGATTATCTTGATTACTCTGATGTAATGTTAAAAAAATATGGAGGATAGCTCATATAAGTTGAATGGACTTAGCTATACAATATTTATACCAAGAATCTTATGAAAGTTGCACAAGAAGAGAAAACATTTAAGAGAAGTGATCTCTACCTCTGAAGAGAGTCTGGTCTTAAAACAGACTTTTTAAAGCATTTTATTTTATATGATTGAGAATGATAGAATTCTTATTGTTCTCCTTCAGTTATTTTTTTCAGTTGCGTTCAACTCTGTGAATTGATTTGGTGTTTTCTTGGTGAAAATAATGGAATAGTTTAGCGTTTCCTTCTTCAGTTCGTTCTATGTATGAAGAAATTGAAGCAAACAAAATTAGGTGACTTGTCAGTGTTACCAAACCAGTTGTCTGAATCCAAATTTAAACTCAAAAATATTAATCTTCCTGATTCCAGGCCTGACATTCTATCTACTATTCTATGCCTAGATGTCCCAATAAAATTCTGCAAGCAAAATTATAGATAAGTCATACATAATGGACATAATTGCACTACAATTAATAATGATGATTTTCATGTAAAAAGCACCACAATTATAACTAAAATAATCCTTTGAAGTTCATAAAACACTTTATATATATTATTAATTTGATTCTCATACTGCCTTGGTGAAATGGGTAACACAGATTTGGAGGGGTTCATAGGATTATCAATTTAGAGATAAAAGTGACCTTAGAGATCATTGAATCTAAGTCCCTTACTTTCCATATGAGGAAAATCAATTACTGGGAGGTTAAGTGTCTTGCCTGAGAACATAAAGGTAGCCAGAACCATAGCTGAGTGTCTAACAAAGGGAACTCAATTTACTAAAATCCTCCATTTCAGAACCCCACTTAGGCACTATTTGCTTGTTAAAATCCTCTTCCAGTGAAGACATTTTCTTTCCTTAAATTTCTCACAGCGTTTTGCCTAGATTTCTCCATTATGTTTGCTATATTCTGCTGGTGGAATAGCCATATGTATACAGATATTTTCTCAATTCTTCAATTATAAATGCTTTGAGCTTAATTGGCTTGCCCTTGCTCACATAATTAGTAAGTCTCAAAAGTGAACTTCAAAGATGTCATGCCATTCTGGTATTCATGGGAATTTTTATGATTTAGAAGCCATGCTACAATGTGTTTGATAGTTTTTTGTGGAGGATTTATGAGAGAACATGTCTTAGATTACCAGGATTCTGTCCATGTCATGTCTATAATCCTAAACTGCTCTGGAGAGCCTGATAATTTGGGAGTTAGAGTACAAGACCACCAATAGAAATAACTTCTAAATGCCTACTTAACATTCAGACATTAATGTTCTCAACGATTCTTGAAAGTAGCTTCTAGGCTTCCCCACCTACTAATTCCCATAAAAGTGAGATGAGGGTAGAGTTCCTCCTTTTGCATGTGAATTGCCATTATCAGGTTCAATTTTATCTTTACTGTGTAAATCAGTGGTTCTCAAACTTTTGTTTTCAGTATCTTTATCCTATTAAAAATTATTGAGAATCTCTCCAAAGCATTTTTGTTTATCTGGATTATATTTATAGACATTTACCATATTGGAAATAAAAACTTTTTGAATTTGTAGACCCTCTAAAAGGGTTTCAGAGATCCCCAGGATTCTCTAGACCATACTTTGAGAACCACTGGTGTAAATCTTTTTGTTGGCATCTTTCCATTGACATTGTCCATTATTCTGCCCCTTACATGAAAATCAGATATTTGACTTTTGCATTAGAAGTTTGAACTCTTTAGCTTAGCATTGAACGACCTCCACAATCACACCCAAATAATAACCTTACTCAGATAATTGGATTTGGGATAGAGATTTTGGATAGAGAAACTTGGCTCTATTATTTTCTGCTTGTGTGACTCTTAATTACATTAGGCCTCAGTTTTCATATCTTTAAACTGAAGAGAATATTCTGGATAATTTCTAAAGTCTCTTTTGGATATAAATTTATGATCCTTTGAACATAAATCTTCCACTTCTATGAGACTGATTTCTTTGTTTTGCTCCACATATGTTTGCATAACATTTTACCGACTGAAGCTTTCCAGAAAAGTCCCACTGCAGGGAAGGCAGAAAACATAGTGGAGATAAATTGCATTTATCATAACATTTTCAAGTCATGCCTTTACCTCTTAGTTTTGAAGAGAGTTGAGGATGAGTGCATTGGGATAGCATTGTTTATGAATCTAACTGTTTCTCTCCAGCACAATCTTCATTTCATGATTAAAAAAGAAAGGGAAGCAGAAAAAAAATTGAAGCAAATATCATGCTGCATAGGAAAATGCATCCCACATTTGTCTCTAACAAGATTCCAATTTTCAAGAATAATCCCTGAATATAAACTCATACTTATCTAATGTTTTAAGTTTTACAACTTTCTTCATTATATTTTTGTGAGATTAGTGAGTACACATATATCTATCATTATCTAAATTTTATAGATTAAGATTCAAAAGTTCAGTCATTAAGTGATTTGTTAATAGTCATGGAGTTAATGAAATTTGGATCCAGGCTTTTAGAGCCATACTGATTGTAATAAAATCAGACACATTTTCTGATACACACACACATATATATATACATAAATGTGTGTATATATAATATATATACACATAAATGTATATATATATATATATACATAAATATGTGTCTATGTATGTATCTAAATATATGTATATATTTAATATAGTTAAATCTATGTGGTTGCAGTATGATAAATGAAATGAATCAGGGTCTCCAGATGGATTTCCTCATCAATCATAGTATACTCTCTTGAATTTCAATTAAATTCATGAATGGATCTGATGGCTTTAGTGGACAGCAACACAATGTGAATCAAAGATATAAAGTAAGAAAAAAAACTCATGAAATCTTTTTTTTTCTTTTTTTAATAAGAGCTTTTTATTTTCATATATATATATAAAACACTTTTTATTGATAGAACTCATGCCAGGATAATTTTTTACAGCATTATCCCTTGCATTCACTTCTGTTCCGATTTTTCCCCTCCCTCCCTCTACCCCCTCCCCCAGATGGCAAGCAATCCTTTACATGTTGAATAGATTACAGTATATCCTGGATACAATATATGTGTGCAGAACCGAACAGTTTTCTTGTTGCACAGGGACAATTGAATTCAGAAGGTATAAATAATCCAGGAAGAAAAACAAAAATGCAAGCCGTTTATATTTATTTCCCAGTGTTCTTTCTTTGGGTGTAGCTGCTTCTGCCCATCTTTGATCAATTGAGACTGAATTAGCTCTCTTTATCGAAGAGATCCACTTCCATCAGAATACATCCTCAAACAGTATTGTTGTTGAGGTATATAATGATCTCCTGGTTCTGCTCATTTCACTCAGCATCAGTTCATGTAAGTCTCACCAGTCCTCTCTGTATTCATCCTGCTGGTCATTCCTTACAGAACAATAATATTTCATAACATTCATATACCACAATTTACTCAACCATTCTCCAATTAATGGGCATCCATTCAATTTCCAGCTTCTAGCCACTAAAAACAGGGTTGCCACAAACATTTTGGCGCATACAGGTCTCTTTCCTTTCTTTAGTATCTCTTTGGGGTATAAGCCCAGTAGAAACACTGCTGGATCAAAGGCTATGCACAGTTTGATAACTTTTTGAGCATAGTTCCAAATTGCTCTCCAGAATGGCTGGATGTGTTCACAATTCCACCAACAATGTATCAGTGTCCCTGTTTTCCCACATCCCCTCCAACATTCCACATTATCTTTCCCTGTCACTCTAACCAATCTGACAGGTGTGTAGTGGTATCTCAGAAACTCATGAAATCTTAACAAAAATATGGCACCCAGAACATGGAAAGTTATAGGCCTGATTACTATAACTCATTCAGTTAGGGTTATATAGTGTATTCAAGGAGAATTACATCTCTAGGGTGAGGGCTTATTGAACCCTCTATAGGGCTGCTCATCTACTTTTGTCATTTCCCTGTAACCTAGTGTTCACTTGTGGTTCCAAGAAGCTGTAGCCTATGTAGCAGCCACAGCATGGCAAGTCATTTAGATGGGCTAAATGAGGTTGAAGTTAACTGAGGCACTCAGTGAGTTGGGAGATAGGGTGTCTGCCCCAAGGATGTGAAAACTTTCCCAAGTGGAAATAGTAAATGAAAATAATTTGCTCCAATGATTGTGAAGGTGAGTGAAGCAGGTACGGTGGAGTGATCAAAGTTTTGTCAGACCACAAAGAAGTCAAGGTCATCCACTGCATTCTGTGCCATTGCCAGTCATTCTGACACATCTCGGCATGAACATTGATAATTTTAAGAGAAAAATTGAGGTTAACAACCTTTAAGTGCAACTCTGCCTCACTTAAATCAAATTCAGAAGACATCCTTACATGGGGTTATTGGTTCTCTTTAAAAACAAATGACAAACTGCAAACTCATTCAGATAATATTTGGAATATTTTATTAAATTCCGTGTACCATACTTTAAAAGGACATTGATAAAAATGGTTAGAAAAGTAGGAAATATACCATTAAATGATTAAATAAATGAAGTTAAAGTCTTTAAAAAGGAGAAGAAAAAATACAAAACATATATCATAAGTATTTTCAAGATGGGTGCCAAAGTATAGGTGGCAGTTAATATTTTGTGACAAATTATTATCATATGTTGAGACACACCAGATTTAGCAGTGCCTTCAGAACTTTCAAACATTTATCAAGTATTTCAAGGACTTTCATACGAGTGAGTAACTAGATTTATTTTACTTGAACCCAGAGTGTTGAATTAGGAATAATGGTTGGCAGTTGAAAAGAGGTGGACTTAAAAGTCAATATGATGAGATTTCTTGCAATTAAATATACCAAAGAGAAGAATGAGCTGTCTCAGGAAATGGTGAGTTCTTCATCCCTATAAATTTTTGAGAAAGCCCTAATTATTTTATTGATGTTTTTGCAGAAGAGATTCCTTTTTTTTTTTTTTTACAAAAATGGGCTGTGCCAGGTAACTTCTGAAGTCTTTCTAACACTGAGAATCTTTTATTCTATAATTTTAAATTAATTGAGGCTTTAATATAAATCAATAATTTGGCAATCTTGTCTTACTCTTTCTTTTATATTCTACTTGAGTGGAAGGGGAGGAGTGGCATGTGTTAAATCTACAAAGAGAATATATTAGTTCTGCAATAGTTTATGTTATTTTTCTTCAATACAAACTTTCTCATAATTCTCCATATTCAATTGCCAATTTAGCTTTAAAAAAATCACCATACTCACATTTTGAACTCATATTTTCTGGACATGTCTTTTCTAGAACCTAAGAGGTACTGGTCTTATTTATTTTTCTAAATTTAATTTTGCTACAAAATTTCAGCAAGATGTTTAACTTGATCCAAAGCAACTTTGGTCTTAAAACTAAACATGTAGCACAAGGAAAGCTATTCAAGCTACTGGGATCGCTTTTCTTTTAGAACTCATTCTACAAATCTTATCAGTGCCAGTTTCCTAAATAACCTTTTCAATTGTTGCTATCAAATGTTCCTGATAAAAGTGAGAATATTATTTTATTTTATCTATTTGTTTTTTATAGCAGCTTTTCCTCTGCTGAGCCCCATTGTCTGTCTTCTTTATGTTGTGGTAATGCTAGAATAAATTATTATTGGGATGAATTTCAAGTATTTGCAAAAGGGACATAGAATTAAGTTTTCCCAGAGAGCAGGTTGATTGTTATTTACAAGTAGAGAAACATTGCAGTCTCTTTTGACTATGCATAATTATAAGGTCATATTAATGAGTTAATTTATAAAATAGATTTGTTTGAAAATAGATATCATTTCTTCACATCAAATATAAAAATAAGCACTATCACTACTACATGAAGAAATCCAGGCAAAGCCTAATAAATTCAGGACTTTGGAAATAAAAGAAGACTGGCTTGATGATTCAGATGGGTGCCAATGTGTAGGTGGCAGTTAATATTTTGTGACAAATTATTATCATATGTTGAGACACACCAGATTTAGCAGTGCCTTCAGAACTTTCAAAAAAAAACTACATGTGTCTGTTCTGGGGATACTCAGCCAGCTTTGTCAACACCCTCCCCGGGAAGTTAACATCCCTCCTCTGAAATACCTCCTCCCCACTTAATAAAATCTTTAAAGCTCTGCAAATAATCCTCTCTTGGCTCAGTAAACTGCATCCCCCTCTCTCTGGGCAAGATAAGAATAAGCAACTGACCAATTCCACTTTCCTTTCCCCACATCTGTTCTCTACCATCCTTCTATAATTATTTTTTTTTTACTTCTTTTGCAGAAATAGACTGGAAAAGCAGACTAAGTAAAGAGTAGGTAAAGTCCCTTAGTATCTCAGTGTCTTCAGTTCTACCAAATTCAAAGGATATTTTATAAAAGTTTATGACATCAAGTGTATTGAAAAAAGGCACTGGTCTCAAAGTTCTTATTAAAGATATTTCTGAAAATAAGTATGATCTTGGCAAAGTGAAGTAAGTTCAAATAAAAAGGTACACTGATTTGAGAAATTAGAAAAGGGAGACTATTAACCTAAAGTAGGAAGGAGCTCCTCTGCACCAATGATAATGATGGCTGACTAAAGTTAAAACAGAAGTGAAGAATTCAAGGAATTTAGAGAAGTTTATAAAATCAGCAGTAATTGAAGTGAATTGTGAGGAAGGCAAGGAAAAAAATAAAAGTTAAAGGAAGAATCCAAACTCCAAATTCATGGAGAAAAGTGGGAAAAGCTCCAAGAAGTAACGAAGTGAGAATGACAAATATTGGTAGATAAGTAGGTAGAGGTATAAGGCAGAATGTTGAAAAGGTTGTTGAGTTATGGAAACAGAGTAAGAAAACCTGAAAAGTCTGAAAGTGGGATATGCCAATTCTTCCTCTGTTCCCTAAAAAATAGAAGAAGTACAAAAGTGAAAAGTTTTCATTAGAGAAAACTTTTCAGAGTGATGGAACCTTTGGGGGAAAGCCGATTTCAGTTAATATGAAGAGATAAAAAGGAAAAAAGTAATTCAAGATAAAGGGGAATTTTAAAATAATGGAATGGAAACTCCTAATGACACAAACCAAAAACAGATAGTGAAATACAAAATTGGAGGATTGCTGTCCTTAGTTTCTCCCAGAATAGAAATAATCATACAGAGAAGGGAGAATTGCATAAAAATTGGTCTCAGAAAAGTTCATCTGGATAACTAGGATCAGGGACTACAGAGTTCAGAGAAGTACTGAAAATATATGGTAGCCTTGGGGCAAAGACTCTTAGTGTGTGTGTGTGTGTGTGTGTGAGAGAGAGAGAGAGAGAGAGAGAGAGAGAGAGAGAGAGAGAGAGAGGGACTCTTTTGGTTGTATGTTGAAATACACAGATCTCTTCTCAAAATATTGTAATGCATAAAATAAATTTTAGGATTAGAAAACATCCTGAAATAATTTGCCAAATGACTTTTATGCCCAAGTGCTTTAATGATTTGGACTCTCTTCCTCCTCTCCTGTGTTCAAATCTCCTTTTCATTTTTTGAGTGGCCAGTTTTGTAGTGGATAAAGGAAGTAGAGTCAATAAATTGGAGCTTTTCAGCTCTCCTTGATAGATATCCTACTCAAATTGATTAAATTTTAATCCATATATCCATGAAACTCACAAGGTTTGATTTAATTCAGTTTAAAAAGTATATGTTAAATAGTATAATGTTTTACATACGGGAAGAGGTAAGTAGTTTAAATAAATCTTGACCATTGTTGCCAGAAGTTTAGCCGGCAATGGTATTTATAGCATTGGCAAACCTCCTGCCACACATACCATTCGACATCCCTGGCCACCAGACCCATCCCTCACCTCCTAAGTGGAGTGATAAGGAGCTGAGAGAAATTTTAGCTGAGAAAAATCTTATCTTCTATCCTAACTCAATAAAAAATATTCTTTTTTAAGCACTGATTTTTAGCCTTCCTCATCTCTCATAGGGAAAAATCCAAGATCCAATGATAATGATATTTAGGGAGAGTCCAAATGCTTGGAGAGATGTGTTACTTAGGATGGGATGAGTCCAAGTTACGTCCTACTTCCTTTTGCTTTTCCAGATTCCTCAAGCCCTGTCACAATAAGGTTATGCTTAACAGACACCATCTGTCATTTGGCCAATATTTGAGTGACCCACCTAACTAGGAGGCCTGACAGCCCAGGTGGGCAGACTTCTACAGCTATGATAATCAGTACTAATTAACTGGTTTGGCTGACAGTATCCTCTGGAGACAAGAGAACACAGTGACTTTTTGCAGTGTGAATTGTTAAACCTTTTCACTGGGTTCCACTATTAAGATAGGCCACTGACAACCATATGCACTGTTTTATGTTTCCTCAAATTGCTTGTTTTGGCACTGGGGAGGTATGATGACTGTGCCAGAGTATATTCATACATATGTGAGACAGAGAAAGCTATTTTCAACTAAAATGGTCTGAGATAGAATGGACTGGACCAATTTTGATTGAATCTAGTTAGACAAATCTGAGAAACTTGACTGGGACAGAGGAACAAGTTCAGAACCAGGCAGAAGAAAAATAAGTTCTAAAAGCTAATTCATGTCACTGTGCATTTTTTCCCAGTTTTTTTTTTGTAACATAGAAATTGTAATTGCTACAGTCCTCTGATAGCATTATTGTGAGAACTCTTATTATAAGAAAGATAGGAAAATGTTGGAATCCTTACTAACTGCTAACTAATTAGAGTTGATCTAATCTTGCAAGAAGATGTTTTGGGCAGAACCTGAAACAAGGTACTAAGTAGAACTAAGTTCAATGAGTTCACACCTCCCTTGAAGCTCTTTGGGCCAGAGAGCACTATGGGAGAAAACCCATAATCCCTCTCTCTCGTATCCCACAATTCCTCCCTCTTGGATAAAAGAAACAGACAGAAGCTCTCGGTCAGATTTCAGTAGAGTTACGCCAGAAGCCCTCTCTCCGAGGCAAGGCAGAATATTTTCCACTTGGCTGGCTGGTGGCAGAAGTGTTCTTCGGAGAGAGGAAGACGCTACAAGTTGGGATTTTCACCGGAATGGCATGAAGACTGGAGCTGGCTGGAGGCTGAAGAAAGTAGAGGCAGAGGCTGAAGGACCAGACCTTTGGATTTGGTGACATTCGGAGAGAGCTCTTGGAACCAAGCAGAGAGGTAGGCCTCTAAGCTAACCGGGCTATATTGGGACAATAAAAGATCTGAACTTTTATCACCTGGCTGCGTTTTGAGAAGAAAAAACTCACCACATTTTGGCGCCCTGAACGTGGGACTAACAGACCCCCTCAGTGGATTTCAGTGGAAAAGCTCCGATCCTGATTCAAGTGGAAAAGCCTCTGATCCTGATCCAGTGGAAAAGACTCATCAACCCAGAAATTAGGGTGAGTGCAACAAAGAAATTTTGTTAGAAGAGTTAAAGTAGAATTTCAGCTAAGATGGGACAGATATTTAGAAAACAGCCTGTTTCTGTTCAAGGAAAATGTTTAGAGAGCATTGTCAAAATTATGGAAAGTCAAGGTTTAATTATAAGTTTACAGCAAATCACTGAATTTTTACAAACTGTAAAGGACATATGTCCTTGTTTCTCTCTTGATAAGGAATTAGATCTAGATGAATGGAAATTGGTTGGAGAGGATCTTTGTCAATTCTATGATAAAAATGGGCCTAACTCAATAATTAATACATATAATGTAATACAATTGGCTATAAGAAGTTATTTAAGTGATAGAATGATGAAAAGGAAAGTACAGGAGGAAGAAAAGCCAACTTTACTAGGTGAAAAGGAGGACGAATCAGATGAGAATGGAGTTAATTACAATTCTGAGTATGATACTTCACAGCAGGAGGAATTAAGTGATTCCACATCTCATGACCCTCCCCCCGCAATTAACCGTTCATGGGTGGAACAAGGGGGAGGGAGAGAGGCAGAAACACAGTCAGCTTCTCCTATAAAGCAGAATTTGACAAGATTAGAAAAAGCATTAATTAAAGCAAAAAATGAAGGAGAAGATATATCTGATTTTATAAATGCATATCCTGTGATTGAAGAGCTCAACTCCTCAGGTCAAAAAAGGAGAAGATACACTCCTTTTAATTTGGAAAAAATTAAAGATTTGAAAAAGGGTTGCACTCTTTATGGGGCTACATCATCTTATGTGAAGATGTTACTAGATAATTTGTCTTATGAAATCCTAACCCCGAATGACTGGAAATCCATAACAAAAACTTGTCTAGAACCGGGACAAAATTTATTGTGGCTTTCAGAGTTTCATGAATTATGTAGGATTCAAGCTCAACGCAATAGGCAAACAGGAGCTATTGTACAAGTTGCTTTTGACCAACTAACTGGAGAAGGTCAGTATGCAGAGAGTTCAGAACAAATTTATTATCCCATAACAGTGTATGAGCAAATTTCTAAGGCTGCAATAAAAGCTTGGAATTCTCTCCCTGGACAGAAAGATGGAAATAATGCTTTCACAAAAATAGAGCAAGGTCCCAATGAACCTTTTGCAGATTTTGTGGGACGTTTACAAACAGCTGTAATAAGAACCATTGGAGACAATGCAGCAACAGAAATAATGACTAGACATTTGGCTAAGGAAAATGCCAATGAGATTTGCAAGAGAATTATATGGGGGCTAGACAAAAATGCTCCTTTAGAAGAAATCATTAGACGCTGTGCCACAGTGGGCACAAATGCTTATTATGCCCAGACTATGATGAACATGGAAAGACAAGGTCCTTCTTGGCAGAGGAATTCTAGAGAAACTCGTCGATGTTTTCAGTGCAGAAAAATTGGACATCTGAGAGCTCATTGTAGATATGGAGATAGAGTGAGAAGACAGGGTGAGAGAAAACCCAAAACCCCATGTCCAAAATGTAACCGAGGCTTTCACTGGGCCTCTAAATGTATATTGACCCAGAGGAATGAGAGGCAGGGCCCAGCTCTAAAGTATCAATCAAAGGACAGGTGGGGCATGATAGCAGCTGAAGTTACACCCAGAGAGACTTTAGAAATTCAGGATTCTGATGTCATCAACCAACAGAAAAGCAATCAGGATTACAGTTGGGAAGAATACAGGCCTTTTAAGACAACAAGACAATATCCAATGCAAACAGCTCCAATGTAATTACCAGATGATGAGGAGAAATCCCAAAAGTGGTAAACAGAAGAGAATTAGATAGGTTAACTGCTTGGGGAAGAGGATCTGCTTATATTTCCACAGGTGGAAAAGGAATCAGATGGCTAACAATGAGACTGTCAAAAGAACTTTAAAATCTTCAGCTTTCAGTTCCTGAAAAACCAGCAAGAATCACTGGATTCCCTGAGATGAAAAATTGTTGATGAGACTTTTTGCAGTACTTCAGAGCTTACAGGAATTATTAGATTCCTGGCGCATGAACTAATGAACAATGGATTCCTTATGGACTATTTCTAGGACTTATGGACATTTGTAAATTTTCAGGTCGATTTATGTTGTTACATTACTACTAGCCTGTGTTATATTACTATGTGCTTATGTATTTTAAGCAATTGCAAGAATCATTGGATTTCTTGAGATGAAAGATTGTTGATGAGACTTTTTGCAGTAGTTAAATTTTCATGTTGATTCATGTTATTTGTTACATTACCACTAGCCTGTGTTATATTGCTGTGTGCTTTTGTAAATTATGTATAATGCCTCCCATATTGATGGATTTATGTATACCATGTATATCTGTTACAAAGTTCTGGCCCATATTGATGGATTTATGTGTACCCCTTCAGAAACCCCCTATGTTTTAAAACAAAAGAAAGGGGGAGATGTTGGAATCCTTACTAACTGCTAACTAATTAGAGTTGATCTAATCTTGCAAGAAGATGTTTTGGGCAGAACCTGAAACAAGGTACTAAGTAGAACTAAGTTCAATGAGTTCACACCTCCCTTGAAGCTCTTTGGGCCAGAGAGCACTATGGGAGAAAACCCATAATCCCTCTCTCTCGTATCCCACAATTCCTCCCTCTTGGATAAAAGAAACAGACAGAAGCTCTCGGTCAGATTTCAGTAGAGTTACGCCAGAAGCCCTCTCTCCGAGGCAAGGCAGAATATTTTCCACTTGGCTGGCTGGTGGCAGAAGTGTTCTTCGGAGAGAGGAAGACGCTACAAGTTGGGATTTTCACCGGAATGGCATGAAGACTGGAGCTGGCTGGAGGCTGAAGAAAGTAGAGGCAGAGGCTGAAGGACCAGACCTTTGGATTTAAAGACATTTGGAGAGAGCTCTTGGAACCAAGCAGAGAGATAGGCCTCTAAGCTAACCGGGCTATATTGGGATAATAAAAGATCTGAACTTTTATCACCTGGCTGTGTTTTGAGAAGAAAAAGCTCACCACAGGAAAAGAAAAGACAATGAAGTTGGCATTTTTAATTTGTGTATTACTTTGTATTTTATGTACGGAATCTTTCCTGGTCCACACAGTTTCTTGTTACTTCTCCACAAATTACTTTCTATTAACTTTATTAATAATTTGCATATATTTAGCTTTCTAACTGTGGTCCCCCCATTTCCATATAAGCTTGTTGAGGGCAGGAACTATTTAATATGTGCCCTTGTATTCCTAGTGCCCAACAGAGTGCTTTAGGAATTACCAACACTTAATAAATGCTCACTAGTTGATTAAAATATATATCACTACTACCTTCCCACTGAGGAAAGAATGAATTGAGGAACAGATAATACAGAAGCACTCTCTAAATAGTACAGAAACATTGGTCAATAGTGGAGAAATCCATGCCAATTCACTGTGATGCTTTTTGATGGCAACTGATTCAAGCTTGAGTTAATTTAGCAATGTGAATGTCTCCATTGCCCATCTGATCTCCCATCAGGGCATTTTGCCTTATGCTTAGCATCTCAAACAAGAACATTTTGTTAGCAAACTAGTTGGATTACTTTAAAAGAAATCTGTTTCCTTAAGTACACACACACACACATTCTCATTTTCTCCCTATCCCTCTCCCTCTGTGTGTGTGTGTCTGTCTGTCTCTGTCCATCTGTGTCTCTTTCTCTCTGCCTCTCTTTTTCTCTGCCTCTCTCAGTCTCTTTGTGTGTGTCTCTCTGTCTGTATCTCTTTCTGTGTCTCTCTCCATCTCTCTGTATCTCTGTCTGTCTCTCTGTGCATATATCTCTCTGGATCTCTCTCCTTCTTTAGAAAAGTACAATTTTATAATATGTCCTTCCTTCATGAACATTGGTTTGTAGAATAGAAACAATTCTCGCTCTACTATGACATTTACTAATGCTTCCATCTGTTCTGTGGTGTTAAGATAGAAAGCAGAGGCTATAGCAGTCCATGGGGTCTTTACAAGGTTTCTCTCATTTTCACTTAACAGTTTTATGTTGGCATCTGGACAATATGCCCCCAAATGTACCCAATGCTGTTTTAAGAGCTCAGTGGAAATTAACTTTTCCTTGGTGATTTTCTCTCTCCCTCTCTCTTTTTTATTCCCACCTCTTAAAAACAAGTCTTCTTGGGTCTCAAAGTAGCTCATTAAAATTAATGTCTGAATGATAGCAATTTTAAAAATCGTGGTAAATTAATTAAAATCAATTTGTAGGAAATGTAGTACAGTTGACCCAGAAACTGATTCAGACACGAGGGTCATAACTTTAAATTGACCTGGCTCTTACTTTGCCCTGTAACTTTAAGGCAAGGCATGTTACCACTCATTTTCACTTAACAGTTTTATGTTGGCATCTGGACAATATGCTCCCAAATGTACCCAGTGTTGCTTTAAGAGCTCAATGGAACTTCACTTTTCCTTGGTGCTTTGCTCTCTCTTTTTTTATCCCCTTGCTTTAAAAAAAAATCTTCCTATGTCTCAAAGTAGCTTATTAAAATTTTCTGAATAATAGTGATTTTAAAAATCATGATAAATTAATGAAAAACAATAAGTAGAAAATGTAGTACAATTGACTAAGAAACTGATTCAGGCACAGGACTTAGAACTTTAAATTGACATGGCTCTTGCTTTGCCCTATATGTTTGTCACCTAAAGTCTACACAAATAATGAAGAATTGCAGAATCAGTAATAATCTACTTGCCATTTGGTGCCATTATAATAATTTATTTCTATCAATTTGTTACTTGATATGGCTGATTTTTTCCAAAAATTGGGCTATTAAGATAAATGAAAAAAGAAAAATATTTTCCCTAGAACTATTCATGGAGTGGCTGTATAATTTATATTTCCTCATCAGAAATCTGAGAATAATAATTATTATTCAAGAAACACTCTTTCATTATAAATCATATTTAGTTAGCATTTTTAATTTTTCAAATTAAATTTTACAAATCAAATGCTGCTTTGCTCTTGACAGTCTTAGTATATGTATAATACAGATATTTTTATCCTTGATTTTAGGGACTGATATTCTGTAGTTAAATAATTTGTTTATGAGCTTATTATTAGAGATAAGAAATAGAGTAAAGTAGAAAGGTACTGATTTTGAAGTTAGAAAATGTAGATTCAAATCCTAGTTTTGCTATTTATTATCTGAATGACCATGGCCAAGAAAGGTAAGAGGGAGAAGCTTATTAGACCTTAGTTTCTTCATTGGGATGATCTCTGAAGTCTTTTCCACCTCTAAATTTTTATAATCCTATGAAATATTAAAAACAATCCTAGAACTTTGGTTCTAAATCAATGCTGCCTTTCTTACAATTAGTATATGATACAGGACTGCTTGCCATCTAGGGGAGGGGGTGGAGGGAGGGAGGGGAAAAATCGGAACAGAAACGAGTGCAAGGGATAATGTTGTAAAAAAAATTACCCTGGCATGGATTCTGTCAATATAAAGTAATTATTAAATAAAAATTAAAAAAAAATTAGTATATGAACTTACAGGATGCCAGAAGATTTTCTAGTGATGCAGTCATAAGTTATCAGGTCTAACAGACAATATCCTATTGACCCCTTGCTAGAGGATAGCAGAATTCTAATCCCTGATATATTTATAGCTTTTGAAGGGTTCAGAGGCACATCTCCCAAAGGATTTTCCTGTGAGTATGTAGTTTGAGGAAATTGATCAACCTTTCTATAAGAAACCAGATCCAATAATATGCTATAACTTTGGCTGAGGGTCCCATAGGTCATAAGGAGGCACATGTGAATATTAACTGATGATGAACATCAGTGGATGATATTCACTCATGGTGCTATCAGCTTGACCCAGAATTTTATGTCATGTGATTGATATTTTAATATGAAAAGATGTATTGAGTTGACATCCTGTTCATTCTTGGAAATCTCTGCAAGAGGCAAGAAAATGAGAGTTTGGGGTTTGGGAAGGAAAAAGAAGAGAAGGAATTACCTTTGCTAGAGTCCTGATATCTTGGGGACCTAATTCAACCTATAACACTACTAATATGGGAAAAGACCAGAACTCATTATTTTTGAGGTCATTTATAAAGAGTTAGATACTAACACTAGCACTAAAAGCTAGAAATCAGTGAGAGCAAAAAAGAATCAGTTTTCTAAAGAAAATAGTATATAGTGTAAGTTTAACTGTTATCTGTGGGACAGAATGGTAAGCTTCTGTTTGAAAACTCTCTATATCAAGAAATCAATCACTTAACACATATTTATTAATTATTGTATGCCAGATACTAAACTAAGTACTGAGCTATGTAAAGACAAAACTAAAGCTCTTAATCATGGAGAGTTTAGTATTTTCCTAAGAGACACAGTATGTATGTATGCGTGTATAGGTATATATTTGTGAGATATTTATATATATGGATACATGGATATATACATATATTCATATATATGTATACACATGCATATATATATAGACTAACACAGAATCTAAGTACCTAGATATCATTTAGCCCAACCTATATGTGAAAGGAACCCTTAAATATAATACAACTACTATCTGCCTGTCTAGTCTCTGCTTCATTTCAGCTCCATGGGGTAATATGCCTTCAATGTGGTACTCCCAAATCTTACTCTTTCCTACATTCTTTTTTATGTTCTTAAAGCATTCTATGCTCTGCAGTTAGCACAGTACCTAGTATATTTTAAGTACTTAATACATTTTTGGCTTATTTTGAATTCGGTATTGGATGAGGGAGAGAACATTAGGAAAGGTCCCATGTAGGGGTTACAATTTGAGGTGAACTTTAAAAGGAAAATAAGGATTCTAAAAGATAGAAGTTAAAAGAAAGGTCATTCCATAAATAAGGAATAGTATGCCCAAGAATATAGTGATAAGAAATATAATACCCTATGTGAGGAACATCAATTTATTGCACTTTGTAGAACATAAAAGTATCTATTTAATCAATTGATCAATTAGTAATATTTTTAGTACATACTATGTGCCAAGCAATGTGCTAAATAATGGAAACACAAAAAAAGGCAAAATACAGCACATACTCTCATGTAGCTTAAGATGTGAAGACATGGACATCATATGAAGAAGTAATTATAAAGTATGTTGTAATGTACTTGTTTGGTTCTGGCCCATAACAGTACGCTTTACACAAGATACATAAGAAATAATTAACAAAAGGAAGATAGTAGATGTAAGAGGAGATGGAAAAGTCTTATTATAAAAGGTAAAAATTTAGTTATAACTTAAAGGAAGCTAAGGAGTTCAGGAATCAAAGTGAAGGAACAATAACATTTTTACTTTATTTTTAATTTATTTATTTTAAAAAAACATTGCTTTATGAATCATGTTGGAAGAGAAAAATCAAAACAAAAGGGGAAAACATCGGAGAGGAAAAAAATCAGAAAATAAAAATGTACATAGCATACATTGATTTGCTTTTCTCCCTCAGAATCAATTTGTGTAAATCTTTCTAGGCCATTCTAAAATCAGTTTGTTCATCATTTTTTATAGAATAATATTCTATTATTTTCATATACCTTCATATACCTTAGTCATTCCACCATCGATGTTCATCTATTCTTTTTTCCAAATCTTTGCTACCACAAAAAGGCTACTACAAACATTTTTGCACATGTGGATCATTTTCCTTTCTTTATGATTTCCTTGGTATACAGACCCAATTGTGGGCACTGCTGGGTTTAATAGCCCTTTGGGCTTAGCTCCAAATTGCTCTCCAGAATGGTTGTATCATTTCACAACTCTACCAACAATGCATTAGTATCCCAAGTTTCACACATTCCTTCAAACATTTATCATCATCTTTTCCTGTCATTTTATCCACTCAGAGGTGTGAGGTGGTACCTCAGTTGTTTTAATTTGCATATCTTTAATCAATAGTGATTTAGATTATTTATTCATATAACTATAAATTGTTTTAATTTTGTCATCTGAAAAATGTCTGTTCATATCCTTTCATCACTTATCAATTGGGGACAGCTGTGATCACACTAAATTTAAAAAAAAAAGGTATTCTTATAAATTGGAGGCCTTTATCAGAAACATTGGCTGTAAAGATTTTTTTCCCAGCATTGTACTTTACTGTTAATCTTGTTTTTATTTGTTTTGTTTGTGCAAAACCTTTTTTTTTTTAAATGGACCTTAGCTGTCCTTTCATAATTTTCTTTAGTTCTTCTTTGGTCATAAATTCCTCTCTTCTCCAAAGATCTGATAGGTAAATTATCTCTTGCTCTACTAATTTGTTTATGGCTATCATCCTTTATGCCCAAATCATATACCCATTTTGACCTTATTTTAGTATGGGGTGTGAGATATAGGTCTATGACAAGTTTCTGACATAGCATTTTTCCAATTTTCCCATCAATTTTTGTCACATAGTGAGGTTTTATTCCAGAAGCTGGAGATTGAGGGTTTATCAGATACCAGATTATTATAGGTCTTGTTGTGTATCTAATTTATTGTCTTGTGTGTATCTAATTTATTTCACTAATCTACCACTCTATTTCTTAGCCAGTACCAAGTCATTGTGATGATTGTGATGATGATGTGATAAACTATATAATATAGTTTAAATTCGGTACTGCTAAACCATCTTTTGTATTTTTTTCATTATTCGTTTGATATTCTTGATCTTTTGTTCTTCCATGTAAATTTTGTTATTATTTTCTTTAGTTCTATAAAATAATTTTTGGCAGCTAGCTTGGTATGGCATTGAACAAGTAGACCAATTTAGGCAGAAGTGTCATTTTTATTATATTAGCAACTGATATATCTCCAGTTGTTTACACCTGACTTTATTTGTGTGAGAAGTGTTTGTTATTGCCTTCATATAGTTCTTGGGTTTGTCTTGGCAGCTAGAACCCCAAAAATTTATTTTGTCTAACAGTTATTTTTAAAGGAATTTCTCTTTCTATCTCTTGATGATGGGAGCAATAACATTATACACATGGAGGACAGTCAGAGAAAATGCTTGGAGTGAAAAGATGAAAGATATTCTTTATGGGATAACTAGAAGTTCCATGTTTAGATGGATCAAAGAAATTGTGTCAGGGAAGAAGGTATCTTATTGAAAGTGGAGGGGAGGGATAATTAAGAAGGATTTTGTATACCAAAGAGAACATTATGTGTTTGCTCCTTGAGGAAACAGGCAACATCTAATTGACTAGGGTATATGACAAGGAGGTGACAAGATATTACTTGGGCTTTAGGAAAATCACTTCAGTGGCTGAATACATCATGGATTTTACTGGAAAGAAAAAAGAGAGAGAAAAAAGAACACTCATCTGAAGACTATTGCAATCATCTAGGTATAAGATGATGAGAACCTAAATTAGAATGGTAGGTATGTTAAAGGAAACAAGAGGGTTAAAATTAGAAGTTACAAAGGTCAAATTCACATGTCTTCACAACAGATTGTTGGAGATTATGAAGAATCCAGGATGATTCCTAGATTGCTAGCTCCAGGGATTGGGAGGATGGTGTTGTGTTGTACAGAAATAAGGAAGATGAGGGAAAGCTTAAGGGGAAGGATAATGAGTTCCATTTAAGACATTTTGAGTTTAGGATTTCTGTTGGACCTTCAGTTTGTGATGTCTAAAAGGCAGTTGAATAAGCAAGATTGAAGGTCAGCAAAGGGATGGGAAAAGAATAGGTAGATCTGAAAACTGTTGGCATAAAGATACCATCAAATGAAGAGTATAGACAGAAAAGGGAAAAGGTCCCAGGACAAACCTCTGAAGGATGAGAGGATCATCTGTAAAAGAATCAAGAAATAAAGATGAAAGGAATAATCAGATGAGGAAGATAAAAACAAGGAGAGAGAAGAATGTTTTGAAAATCTAGAGAGAAGATTTATGAAAGGGAGATAGTGAAAAGATAGGATTCATAGAGGTCAAGGAGAATGAGCACTGAGAAATGACCTTTGGGTATCCCAATAAGAAATCATTAATAACTTTGCAAAGCGCAGTTTTTGGTGGAATGATAAGGCTGGCAACCATATCATTATGGGGTAAGAAGAAAATGAGAGAAGAGAAAGTAGAGGAATCTACTGTGCAATAAGTTTGCAAAGGTAAGTTGGGGGTCAACTTGTAAAAGGTTTTAGATGCTTCCTAAATTTTTCTAGAGTTAATAGAGAGGCACTGGTATTTATTGAATAAGGGAGTTAAATGGAAGGTAATTTTAGCAGCTGTTTCAAGTATGGATTGAACAGGTAGGGAGATCATATAGGAGGTCCTTGCAATTGTCAAGACTGGAGATAAAAGGAATACTTTTTTGTGTATCTAAAAGGAATATTTGAAGTTTGATAAGCAGATGGGGATTAGGTTCAAATCCAAACTGTGACAGTGACCAGCAAAAATAACCTTTCATCTGCCAAATAAGAAGAACAACTGTATTATCTCAAAAAGTGGTTATGCTGAAAGCACTTAATAAACTTGACATAAAAATGTAATTATCACATATGCTTTTAAAAATGACATATCCTTTCAGTTACATTGTCTTTTGTACATGGGGAATAAAGTGACAAATCATTACATAACCAGGGAATTTCAACTGAAGGATTTACAGAATCCAAAATAAGGGATGAGTTAAAGCCAGTGACATAGATATTATGGCATTGACAATACAAATCATCTACTGTTCCTCTTAAAAGACACTTAGTCTTCCAACTCTAGACATTTTAATATTTTTCCTCCATGCTTTCCTTCCTTCTTTTCTTCCTTCCCATATTTAACATTAGACCAATATGTTTCTTGATAACAATAACTAGTTTTGCTCTTTCTGTGTATCATCAGCACCTAGCATGGTATCTGCCATACTGTTATTATTTAACATATACTTAATTGACTGACTGAATGACATTATCTTGTGGGATTCTCAAAACAATCCTGTGAAGTTGCTATTTTATCACTCCTTTCAAATTCAGCCACCTACCTAGGCTGTTTATATCTTGTTGATTTCTTCTTCCTACCTTGACCTCCAAACTGGACTTCCAGAATCCATGTGCAATGTCATGGAGAAGTTAATCTCTTCAGTTTTCTAATTCCCACAGCTCAACTGAGCTTTATTGATTGGTGATTGAATGAGTACAAATTTACTTAACCCACTATATATAGCTGGGCACCAAAGTCCACTCCAGATCTAATCAAGCCAACTAGTTGCTTTTGTTGTATGCTGATATCTATTTATACTCCATCCAGTAACCACATCTTATTTCCTCTTTCTACCTTTTGTTCTACATTTAGCATTTAAAAAAATAATATCATTGTTTGGGGGCCAGCTTATTGAATGTCCTGTGATTTACCATATCTGTTTGCTGGATGTAATTACTTCATGATCATTCTTCTTTATGTGCTGTCTCCAACTATTAAAATGCAAAGTCAGAGATACGTCTCATTTTTTTGTATTTGGATCCATGGTATATACATGTACACACATATGCACATATGAGTATAGATAGATATACACACACACATATAATATATAATGTGTATGTATCTGACATACTTCAGAATCAAGCCATTGGAGAAAGGGTTGAGTCAGAAAAATATTGATACCCCAGGACAAGACCTAGTGTCAAATATATTTCCATGGAAGAAGCACATATATGTCACAGGTAACAGTTTCCTTTCTTCCATTCCTACTGATGGCTAATTAAAATTGGAATTTCTGTTTCAGATAGTAACCTATGAGCCAAGCTTCATCATAGACCATTAACATTTCAGTCTAGTCTAACACAAGATTACTCTAAAGACGGTTTATTCTACCCCTCATAACATATCTATTATGATTTGGTTTTATAATGGCACTTTGGTCTCCTGGAAACATGACATAGCTTGAACCTATCATTAAGTCCTCTTAGTGTGAGTAGAACACAAGTAGCTCCCGCAATAAGAGAATGGGGGACAGGTCACTTACAGCCACAGGGACATAGGTCCTTTAAATCTTCTAGTCTTGCCAGACAATTATTCTGCCTGTATATTCCAGATTCATTCTTGCTATACTGGATAACCTCTGTAAGTTGAAGTGCTTAAATATGCAGAAACTATAACTAATAAGGGGTTGAAACCATCTGCCAGCTCTTATATGCCTACTGTCAGATAAAAGATCTGGTGTGATTCCCCTTGGCTCTACTGAGAGTCAGGGAAACCCTGCCTCTCTCAGGCTTAGTGCTGAGACCTTCCACGTGGGTCATCTGTCCCGCTCACCAGTGGCAAGCAGGTGCGGAAAGGTGGAGCTGAATGTATTCCTAAAGTGCTTACATCAACTTTTCCCTTTTTCTTAACAATGTATTATCCTGTAATAATTCACAGTCAAAAGAAAATAAAACCCCTTAATAAGCTAAAAGGAGGCTTTGTGCTAGTTTCAAGGATCTGGACCATAGAAAGGTGAAAATTGTATATACCATTTCAGGTGGATCTGAGAGAGAGGCCCCAAAGTGACAGAAAATGTGATAGTAAGAAAACTATAATAAGGGAAGCCTGTGATTCAACCCTTGAGTTTCATGATAGAAGAAAAGAAAAACCTAAAGAAAGCGATTTGTAACATCATATAGATAGAAAACCTATATGATGCAGGTTTCTAAGTCTAGGAGAGATCAAAGCTCCATGGTAACTTAGTAAATGTCATAGAGAGTGGCCTGAAGTATTAATTAATTATCCTGCTCAGGGTTCAGATTTGTATCTAGCTCTCCCTCTCTCTAAATCAAACCTGTTAGTCACTATATAATGGAATAGAATTGCCCTTCCCACCATATCCTCTCACATCAATTTTAAGTATTCATTTAACTAAATTATTTCTCTAAAGTCTTTTATGTAAGTAACATTTGGGATTAAAAGAAATAATAGACATGGAAGTACTTTGAGTACCTTGAGCAGAAGATATCATTTGCTTCCCATATTGCCCTTAGACCAAGAGACGCCTAACAAATGATTGTTGATGAAAAGTATTATAAACACTAAAGATTTCTATTGACATAGTACTTTAGATACATTTCCTGATTTGTTGATCTTCATAATAACCCAGTGAGATAGGTAGTGATCATTCACCATTTCCAGATAGAGAAACTGAGACTTCAGCAGAGATAAAGGAATGTTTATATACTCTTGCTGCTAGTGAATGGTAGAGTAAAACCTTGAATTGGTATTTTGAGAAGGTGGCAGAATGGGTCCCAAGTTTCCAGGCTCTTCAGATTTTGTCCATAAACAGAAAAATCACTAATATTGAATGTAGAGTATCAAAAATAATGGGAGCAAAACAGTTGTCCTCCTAAGACATGTTGAGAGGACCTCAAACAAGACAGAGCTTCCAGAACCTGAGATCTGGTCTGAGTGCACCTTCAGCCTGACTCCACTGAATTGGCCCTGAGGGAAGCAGCCTAGGCTTCAGGAAATTTTATTCAACTTTTACATCACTAAAGAAATTTCACTTTGTGAACTTTTACAGACTTTCATCTGGGAAACTGTAGGCAGCTGAGTGGAGGAAGACTGAGACGTTCCTAACTGTTTTCAGATGCCAGGATAAGGAGCTGATCAGAAATGATCCAGGACTGTGACTGTGAGGGAAAAGAGGAATTCCATGTCTGATGAATGCTTTAGTATCAGGAGCAAGCACATTTTCAGGACAGCATAGTGGAACCCTAATAAGACTTAGGGGAGAACAGGAGTCCATGAGGTTGAGTCCACAGACAGAATTCAGAAAACAACAGTAAGGAGGACCTAAACCTTTTCTTGTGTAATTCCAAGTCTAGAATTCTTTGGACTTGACCACTCTGCTTTCACACAGTCCTTGTCACAAATCCTTTCTATGTTAATTGCCACCTATATACATAGACCATCCAAGTAAAAGAATATAGGGCAAGGAATATCCCCCAAATTGTTGAATTATATTAGTTCTTGAAAACTTCAGAACAGCTGCAAAAACTTACTTGTTTTTTCCCTTATAACTGAAATATAGACATATCACTTAAACTTTTACAAAGAATGAATCTTTCATTTTGAAGAATATCCAATATTCTCTACAATTTTAAAATGTGAAAAGGTAATTTTTATCCCATGAAGCAAAACTTATCTAAAATTGGCTTTCTGCATGGAGAATTCTAGACACAAATAATAACATTCACAAAAAATGCATCATAAAATTTATTCTTATGAAAAGTTTGTATTCTCTTGGTTTTGATTCAATTGTTTTGCAAGTATTTTTAAAAATTCTTTCAAATGAACCAAGGATCATGACTACAAAAGTCCTCTGTGTTGGGAACAACAAACAAAGTAGATTTGGCATCAGAGAGCTGGGTTTAAACTTTTGCTTAGTCACTTACAAATATCAAAAACTTAGCCAAGAGGCTTCTCTTGGAGCCTCAATTTGTTTTATAACCTGGGGAGATTCATTCATTCATTCTCTCTCTTTCTCTTTCACACACACACACACACACACACACACACACACTTGCATTAACCACCTTCCTACAGCATCATGGGGAATTGCTAAATCATTTTGTAACTTCATAGATGTAAATTGTTTTGATATAAGGCCTTATCATTAATGGAATATAAAATTATAATAATGATGCTCTTTTCGAGTTTTGTTGCCCACCTGTTATTTATAACATTGCTTCAGTACAATATTCTTGAATAAAATAGTAAAAATATTAGTATGCCATGATTAGCATATAAAGAAGATATTTGCCCCATCCCTCAACATAAGCAATCAAAAGAAGCCATTTTATTATTAAAGAATGACGAACAAAAATAATCTTGCTATACATGTTATTGGGAATTTGGGAAACTAGGTAGAAGTGTGGGCACAAAATTCTCTAAACTGTAAATAACACGTCTCAAAAAAAAAGGTGCTAAGAGAAAATTCTCATTACTTAAGAAGAAAATTTCCCAATAACTTCATTTAGAAGTGTATGTGTTTGTATTTTCATGTATGTATGTGTGATTGAATTGAAATAAATTAAGAATTTTTTTACCTTGGTGTAAGTCCTCAAGGAAGCAGTTAAGTATGAATTTAAACAAATGCATTAGTGGCAGAGATTTTAACTATGTTTCTAATTTAATTGTGTGACTTTGAGTTAGCAATTTTTCTACTCTGGGCTTTAGCCTCCTCATTTGTAAAATTAGGCAGGTAGAGCAGATAATTTCTATGTTTTCATTTAATTCTAAGACTCGATTAATCCACGAGGCTTTTAGAATACATCTATGTACAAAAGATTGCATTTGAAAATTAATATCGCTGTCTCTTTATTTTTATTATTTTTACTTTTTACTCTAGTCATCATTAGTCTATATTGCCAAGGTCCTTATGAGTTCTATAGCATAATATAGTTAAAATTGCTAGTGATTTTAAGTTGAGCTACATGTACTCTGGGAACAGGCTGTATCTATATAGCAAAAGAAATGCTTAGGATTGGAAACCATCAAAAGAAAAATTCCACAAAGTATATAGGTTTAAATTGTCATTTTTTTCCTAATTAAAAACTTCTTTTGCACATCATATTAAGCATAGTTAGTGCAGAGAAATATACATTTAATGATTTTTGGGAAAAGGTTAGAGAGAATGCTTAGTGGCAAACAGATGCATATTCAAAGATATAACTGGCTTACAAGGGATTAGGTAAGTGAAAGTCTGCAGAGTTTGCTATTAAGACAGTAAAAATTTGATGTTCTCTTCCTGCAGATATTGCAGCACTAAATACCACTTATCCTTGAATGTTTCTTTGCTTTCTATTGTCCACTGGGTAATTTGCTCTACAGGGAGAAAGTCTTTTATCATCGGGCTGCAAGAATGCTTAGTTAACACTCTATCTGTGTTGCAGGTGTTTAACATTCTGTACAGTTTTTAGCCAATACCAGTAAAAGTAATATATGGATTTGACAGGTTTACACAATTATCTTCCCAGATTGATTCCCAGAAGACATATCTTTGGGTCACATGAAGAAGAATCATAAAAATATTTCTGATTACCTGGCATATTTCCTTCACAAGTTTATTTATTTTAGGGTTAGTTCACATTGTTCACAAGAAAAGTATGGTAGCATCTGTGTCAGGATAGGGTCATCTCAGATATAGTCTTGTAAATTGTCAAGAGGAGAAAAGAGCTCAGCATGAATCGTAAAACATCACATCTAACTGTAAATGAATGATTACTGATGCACTTTCTCATCTCTTTAAAGAGACTGAAAATTAAATATCCCTTTCCCTATATGGTGCTTGATTTATTGAGATGAGTTTATATATGAAGTATCGTTGTGGGTTCTTCCTCATGCTGCAACAGATTGAACTAGGTCTCTTTTCATATATATATTCTGTGTGCATTTGATCCTTTTAAGTCGGCTTTTTCAGTCAGCCAAATTGAGACTGAGTTGAAAAAAATCTTCCATCATTCCTGCCGACTTTGAGTGTGAAAATATTCTACCCAAGCACCAACAGTGTATTTCCTCCCTTCCCACTACTACTCCTTCCCCATCTCCAAATCTTTTAATGATTTAAGTTTCAGAGAAGAAAGAGATTTTTAATCCTTGGTCTACTATGACACTTCATCAAGTTGAGATACCTTGCTTACAGATACAGATCTATCAGGAAATTTTGTAAGTGAGCTTTTCTCCAGAAAAGAGTTCTCCATTAGATTGGAAACTTCTTGAAAACACACACTTTATTTTTGGCCTTTTTTTGTTTGCACTTAAGAGTTTAATTCATAGTAGACATTTGATACATATCAATTGATTAATGTAAGTAATTTAGAAAAATCTTTGATTTTGATGTAATAATGAATTTTTAAAACTTGCAGGGATTATAATAATATAATGATAACAGCATTGAATCTATACTGTGGCCTCATTATTGACAATGTATTCAAGGAACAATATTTTAATATCACTTGATAGATATGACTCCCTTAGAATGAAGTCTTTTCTGTAATTTAAAAATAAGCAGTTTAGTCTGAAATTCAAGATACATTATAATAAAATTTTATTCTATAGGAGATAAATATTAAAGTTTTAGTATAGATAAAATAATTCATATAAAATATTTATTTAAAAATGTAAATTAATTCTCAAACAAGAAACCTGGTATTTATATTTTAACTTTAAAATCATAAGTAGATATTGTCATTATTAAACATGTTTCACTTTCATTTTCTTGTTCTATCTCCCTCTCTTAGATGGAAAGGGCCTTGAGAGTAGGAGTCATGATTTACTCATCTTTGAATTCTAACTTGTTATTTATTTAAAAATTGAGCTAATTGTTATTGGTGGTGAGGGAGATACTAATTTTAGGTTACAGATTACAAAATTTCAGTATTTTAAAACCAAAGAAATTAGCTAAACTAACTCATATTTAACACAAGACTATCTTCAATCAGTGGTTATACTACCTTTGTTTAAGGAACTTCATAAAGAATGCACAATCTCCAAAGGCTGGTTATTTAACCTTTTGACTCATTTGGTATAGAACCTAGTATTATTCATACTTAATATACGATGATTGAATGACTAAATAACTCAAACTTTATTTTTTAATCAAAGGAGTAGAATTTATAGAAAAAAACAGAACAGCTAGTAAGCAGTGTTCTTAGACAAAATCAAACTTGAAGATTCAATCAAGAGAGAAATCTATATTATACACCAGCCACATTAATGTTGTTTTAGATGCATGTTTATATATGGGTAAATGTATGTGTATATATGTATGTGTGTCTGATTATATGTAGATGTGTATGTATGTCATCCTATTTATATGTGTATAGAGATACATGCTTATCTGTGTGGGCTGTGGATGGGTATGAATGTTATGTGTGTGTGTATTTGTGTATGTATATATCTATTAAAGATACCTGTGCTTAATTATAGCCTTCTTGCATTAGATGGGGAGAATGAAAGGAGAAAAAAAGAATAAAGTAAAACAAATGAGCAGCAGAGAACAACAGAACCACCTACAAGGAAACAAATTTAAAAATGGACATTCATGAATGTAATTTCTTCAACTATTATATATCCTTTCTTGAATTGGTCTGTTGGAATCCTTACTAACTGCTAAGTAATTAGAGTTGATCTAATCTTACAAGAAGTTGTTTTGGCCAGAACCTGAAACAAGGTACTAAGTAGAACTAATCAAGACAAGGCTTGTGTTCCCACCTTTACTCAAAGTCCACACCTTAAAGCTCTTTGGGCCAGAGAGCACTATGGGAGAAAACCCATAATCCCATTCTCTCAGAAGGTTCACATATAAGGCGAGACAGCCATTCCAGAATACATTTTTTCCTCTTGGCTGGCTGATCGCGCTAGACTCGAGAGAAACGACTCTGCTGCAGAGAACACTTTTGGGATTTCAGTGGAGCTACGCCAGAAGCCCTCTCTCCGCGGCAAGTTGGTGCTGGGCTCCCCAGAAGGAGATAAGAGAGATCTTCCATCTCTGTTGGAGGCAGAAGAAAGCAGAGGCAGAGGCTGAAGGGCAGAACTTTTGGATTTGGAGACATCCGAAGGGCTCTAAGCCTCTAAACCGGCTGTGCCCTGAGAAGAACAAACTCCAACATTTGAACCCTTAACATTGGTCATTTATTGTTATATATTTTGATTCCTCCCTGAAATTCTGCTTGGTGCTTCATAATGTTCTATTTTGTTTTCTTTTTCATTTTTTCCCTTTTCTATTTTTGTTGGGTTTTTTGAATTTATTTATTTTTTAATAAACATTGCTTTATTAATCATGTTGGGAGTGAAAAATCAGAGCAAAAGGGAAAAACCAAGGGAGAGACTAAAAAAATAGAAAACAGAAAGTGAACATGTGTTTATTTACATTCAGTTTCCTTAGTTCTTTTTCTGAATGCAGATGCATTTTTGTCCAAAGTCTTTTGGGATTGCTTTGGATCACTGAACTGCTGAGAAAAACCAAGTCTTTCATAGTTGATTACCACACATTCTTGCTGTATTTGTATAAAATGTATTCTTACTTCTCCTTATTTTGCTTAGCATCAGTTCATGTAAATCCTTCCAGGCCTTTCTAAAATTAGCTTGTTCAGAATTTTTATAGAACAATAACATTCCCTTCCCTTCATGTACTACAACTTATTTAGCCATTCCCCAACTGATGGGCATCTACTCCTTGTCCAATTTTTTTTGCCACCACAAAAAGAACTATTGTAAACACTTTTTACACATGTGGGTCCTTTTCCATCCTTTATAATTTCCTTGGGATACATTCCCAGTAATGTCACTATTGGGTCAAAGGGTATGCACAATTTGACAGCCCTTTGGACATAGTTCCAGATTGCTCTCCATAATGATTGGATCATTTCACAGCTCCACGAAGAACGCATGAGTGTCCCAGTTGTCTCATATCCCTTCAAACATTTATCATTACCTTTTCCTGTTATCTTAATCGACCCAAGAAGTATGAGGTAGTACCTCAGAGTTGTTTTAATTTGCATTTCTCTAATTAATAATTACTTAAAGCATTTTTCATAAAACTATAAATGGTTTTAATTTTATTATCTGAAAATTATCTGTCCATTTCCTTTGACCATTTATCAATTGGAGAATGATTGGTATTCTTACAACTTTAAAAAGAAAAATCACTTTCAACAAATTTATATCTTACTTTATGGAACTCTTAACCATAGCTCCTAGTTCCTTTTTCTGCATCTAAGCAGAACATGTGAAATCCTTCCTCCAAAAGATAGATTTGCTAAAACTAAACAAATCTTTTCATTCTTATTACACTTCCAATGTTCAGTTTCTGCTTCTAGCTTTATCTTTTGATGTCTTTCTCTCAGCTTAAGAAATCTAATTTCTTCAACAATTCTTCTTATAACAATTTTCTGATCCTCTTACCAGCACCTTCGCTAAAGATGGAAATCCCCTTTCAAAATGTAGTGTTTCTAGATGTGATCTGATCAAGCAGCATAAAGCAGAGATTTTAGTTTCTTTATCCTGAACACTGCCTCAACAACTAAGTCAAATCTCTATTTTAATCGCCAAAAACCAAAATTAAGCAAAACAAAACAAAAACAATAGCAAAAAAAAAATCTGCCATCAAGAAGAGAAGAAGAACCAGATTGATAGAGGCAAAATTGTAAAGTAAAAGTAGGGAATTTCTTGGAATTTTCTTCTCCAAATCTGTTTTTAAAAAAACTTAAACTTAAGTTCAAATGCCACCTCCCAAAGACCTTTCCCTATTCTCTCATTTTTAGTGATTTCTTCCTCTACCAAGTGCAACTAGATGACGCAGTGGATAGAGCACCAGGCCTGGAGTCAGGAAGCTCTGTCTTCCTAAATTCAAATGTGACCTCAGACACTTTCCAGTGACCATGGCCAAGTCACTTAATACAATCTCCTTATCTGAAAAATGAACTGGAGAAGGAAATGGAAAACCACTCTGGTGTTTCTGTCAAGAAAATTCCAAAAGAGGTGATGACGAGTTGGACTTGACTGCAAAATGATTGAACAACAAGAACAATCAAAAAATCCTCTCCCAAATTATTTTGTTTTTTTTCTCTCTCTCCCCTTTCTGCCTTTCTCTCACTGTATCTCTCTGCAAACATGTCTATTTATATGTATATATTTTAAAATCCTTCATTTTCAAAGAGGATCATGACATCACAAATAATGTGTTGAGTTGAGTATAAATTGGATTTAAGTGAGGCAGATTGCAGAAAATCATCAACCTTATTCTTTTTAATTTTTTTTTTCAGAGACATCCAAGTTCAGTGACAAAACAAAGTCAGTATGACTGGTCAGGATGTGGATTTAAGTGAGGCAGATTGCAGAAAATCATCAACCTTATTCTTTTTATTTTTTTTTCAGAGACATCCAAGTTCAGTGACAAAACAAAGTCAGTATGACTGGTCAGGATGTGGATTTAAGTGAGGCAGATTGCAGAAAATCATCAACCTTATTCTTTTTATTTTCTGTTTCAGAGACATCCAAGTTCAGTGACAAAACAAAGTCAGTATGACTGGTCAGGATGTGGTCAGTGGATGACACTGATGTCTAACCAAGCTCTATTTGTTCTACATGGTCTAGTTCAGTCACCTTCGTCACTTCTAGAACAAATTATTCTCATTTGCCTGGAGAATTACTGACATATTCATCATACATGTCCCCTGACTTAACAGGTATGAAGCCTATTAGTTACCCTCAGCCTCATTTAGCCAATTCAAAAAGATTGTTTTATCTGGATATGGCCTCCTTCCCTCCTCCTTCTCCTTCCCTTTTTCTCCCTTTCCCTTCTTTCCCCCTACCCTTTTTCCTTCCTCCCTTCCTATTCCTCCCCCACTTTGTCTCTCTCTTTCCTTCCCTGTATTTCTCTGTCTTCCCTTCTCCCTCCCCACTACCTCTCTTTCTTTCTGTCTCTCCTCCCCTCCAATCTTCTATACTGTCTAATACCATTAGAATAGAAACTCTTTTTGGTCAGGTACTATAATTATTTTTGCTTATGTTTATATTCCCAGGAATTAGTAGACTGCCAGAAATATATTAAGTACTTTATGAGTATTTTGTTTTATCAAGTATTCTTTAATAAGATCAGGCTTGATCTTATCTTGCCCATAAGATCCTTGGACTACATGCTAAGTAATGAGGTAAAAAAGTAAGAATATTTTATTTACTTTTCTTTTATAATTCCAAACTGAAATTCAGAATGAATTAACAATAGTTCCACTATCAATTTTGTTATCTTTATTATTGTTATCTTTCCACTGTCTCTCCAATATTGTGTGTATATGTATGGTTAATTTTGACACTTTTCATAAAAAAGTTCAGAGATATTTTATTTTGCATTTCTCTCATTATTCATTATTTGGAGATACATTTTTGTTTTTTTTAATAATTTATAAATACCTTTTTGATAAATTTTCATATCCTTTGACCAATTGTCTATTAGGAAATGGCTCTTCATATTATAATAGCCACTTCTCTATACAAATTTAGATAGTAATATTTTATCAATCATATTTGAGTCAAAATATCTATATTTTTAAGATTCTTTGTTTATTTTATTAATGATGTATATGTATATATATATGTATATATATATATACATATATGTTATGTAATAAAAACTGTCTTAATTTTCATGAACAGTTATATACCCCTTGCTTGGTTAAGAATTGTCCCCATAGCTATCATTGTGAAAAGCACCTAATTTTATTTTCTTTTTCTTTTTTAAATTATGTGCCTTTTTATTCACATGCCCAAGCATCTATTAATACACTCAAATAACATTAATATTTTTGGGGTTGCCATGATTTATTGTTGACTCACAATGACCTAGAAGGCCACTGAAAGTTCCATTTTTTTCCCAAGGGAACTAATGTTTAGTCATGCCTCCCACAACCTGTACTTATGAAGGTAATTTTTTTTATCTCTACACATTCCTTTATTATCTTTTTTTTTTTCAATTCAGCACGGCATTCTCGTCTATCAGATCATTTTTGGATTCTACTTCTGTCACCTAGCATACTAACTGTTCTTTCCCATCTCATGTCATTTGCAGATTTGACAAGAATGCTTTTTTTATCTAAACCAGTTACCCAAAAAATGAATAACAGCAGTCCAGTGACAGAAGGGACCTATACCAGAGACCACCTTTTAAGTTAATGTTGGTCCTTGACCTAATAGAACTTGATGAATAGATGATATCAAAACATGTAAGTAATATACCGCAGTATATAAAAAAGTGAAAAAGAGACTTAAAAAGCTGCAGTAGAGTTATAAGATTGTGACTTCAAAGGAAGATCTTGCAGTGGGAGTATCCACAAGAAGGTGTTGTTATTAGTATCAAATGTCATAAATAGGAAGAAGAGTTTTATTTATTTTTAAATGGGACAGTACCATGTGGATTTGGAGGACTTCAGATAATCACTATATGCTATATGTGAAGTTAGAAATATTGAAAATCATCATAGTCTGATAGATCGAAAAAAATATAATCTTTGATGAAAAAGAGGACTTGGGTCCAGTCAGGTTTTTCCTGAATTTGCCTGGATTGCTGCCAAACTCATAATCTTAGGCCAAAGGAACCAAGTTAATTTAAATAGTCGATTTAACTGTAAGTGAGGCCTTCATGGTATCTCTGCTTTCTGTAAAATAGCCAGTGTTTCTTATAAAAATTCCTAGAAGAGTGCTTCTTAGCAGTTCATTTCATCCTTGAGGTCTCCAAAAGCTCATAAGTTGTCTTCTTTTTATGTGAACAAAGAAAAATGTTCCCTTATTCATGTCACAACCAGAGATGATTATGGTTAGAATCACATAATACTAAGGAAAAGAGGGCTTCAAGCTGTAGGTCAGGCTGAAAAATACACACGCTTTCTTCTTGACATGCTGTACCTCAAAAATAGTTTAGAGAAATATGGTACAATACACCAATTGCTAATATATTAAATGACATTTAAAAATACCTTTCATGTGGAAACCAAAAATATGCTTTGTAAATATAAATTCATAATGTGCAAATGTTTTCTTTTATTTTCTGAGGGGGAGAAGTTTGGTTTGCAATGGGAATGGAGCAGGACAGAAATATGTATACATAAAGAATATTTTCCTGGCTTTGGCAGTTATGACTACATTCCCAATTCTTACCTCAGTTAAACCACATGATTCACCTCCCCTCCTCCTTCTCTTGGTAAGTTAAGAATCCACTCACTTTGCAAAGCCAGAATGAAGCCAGGAAATAAATCCCTCTCTTGGGCAATAACTCAACTGAACTTTAAGCTGGTTGATTTGGAAGGATCAGTATCCAATCAGCCAGCAAGCTTTTGCTCTCATTCCTGTTCTTCTCTCTGCTTCCTGTCTACTGTATTTAAGTTCCTAGTCTGATCTTGTTAGCTGAATTCGTTTTCCTGAGCTGCTTTTCCTATTTTTTTTTCTTTTCTAGGTTTAGTCTCTTAGATTTCTGAGAATCACCATGGCCACAGACTAGCGTTAAAGGAACAGGCATTCTTGAGCTATCCAATTTTAAACTTCCAGCTTCTGCTCTTTTGCTGATGTGATATGTTTTCATATTCCCATCAGTCATATTTGGGAGCAAATGAGCCTCAGTGCACTATTTTTAATGTTGTATTTATTTAAAGCCTTTCTCCAAGGAACTTGTATACATCACTGACATTATCTAATTAGTTCTCACAGCAGCCTTGCAAGTTACTATTATTCTTCTGCCCTGGTTCATAAAGAAGTTATCATAAGGTCACACAATAATTTATTAAGACTTTCTCACGCTGTTGATAGTAGAGAGATAGCACCTTTTCCTTCTCCTGTCCTACCCAGGTTTATAATGAACCCTGTTTCATATGATGCCCTCTTTTATTCCAATTATATAGTTTGCTTTGATCTCCATCTCTTGGATTTCCCCAAATGCTTACCTCTAAAGGGTATGTGATGTAAAAGCTTTCTGTCCTTTCTAGTTATCCAATCATTGTTTTTATTCTGCTGTCAATACATCTGGGACATGTTTATATCACATTAATTATCTGGGTTTTGAAATACCTAAAGAACAGTAACTGTAATGCCAAAAAGCCTTTTAACATAGGCACTCCTGACTCCAGGATTGCCATTGTAACTAACCAAGTCACATTTCCACAGTAAAGAAAAATTCATACCTGCCTAATCTATTTTGTATGATCTAGTAATATTCCCCTTCCTGGAGACTATTTCCCTTTATGATACTTTGTAAAATTCTTATGGCCGTGTTCTTTTTTGTGCACTTCAGTGGGTTATTGAATTGGGCTATATTCTGGGGAGCAAATTTAAGACTCCCTCTTTCTGCATTGATTAATCTAAACTCCCACTTTTATATTCACATAATGTGAGTGACATGTATGCCAGGATACACTATTATATGCTCTCTCATGATACTTTGAAATTCTCATTTTTTTTAATACTTAAAATAATGGTGCTTTCTTAGTATTCTGAAATAAGACACTTTCCCCTTAGATGTAAAATGTGACTTCACAATCTCTATGTGAATGTGTACATTACCCCACCATTAAAACAAACAAAAAAGCAAGCAAAAAATTACTTATATGGGTTTATTTCTGATTTAATAAATCAGAGATCACCAGATCTACATGCTTTTCTACTTTTAAAAATTTAGTTTAGGAAAAAAATCTTTGTATTATAAAGAGAAAATTGAGAATGAAACATTAGGGAAAAATAAAATATTACAGAGCATTTTTCTGCCCGTGCATAGTATTCTAGCCATTTCTTAAGACACTCTACCCTCTGGCCTATATTAGTAGCATTTTTATGCCTAATAAACTTTTATTAAATCTATAAATCTAGTTTTTGAACAGCATCTGACATGTATTAGTATGACCCAATGAGGTGGTTTTGCATCATAAACATGAAAGGTAACAAGAAGCTTTTTCCTGAGCTAATTGTATACAAGATGTTATTAATCAAGCTGTTTGGTAAACCATAGGCTCAATGGTTATAAAGATAGAAAAATCAACCAAATTCTACCATTAGGTATTCATACTATCATCCCACAGAAATCCAGTGAACTTTGTGGGAGTTGCTGAATGCAGGCAATGGCTTAATCTCTAGGAAGAGGCTATGGCAAAGGGGGAAATAAAGCTGGATTTGGAGTCAGAGGTACTGAGTTTGAATTCTGCCTCTAACATTTACTAGTTATATGACTTTGGATAAGTCACTGAAGCTCTCAGTGCCTCATTTTCTTTATATATAGATAAAGATGTTTGACTGAATGGACTGACTAAATTCCCTTCCAGTTTTACTATGAATTGATCATCCTAGCCATTCTAATTCTAGTCACTAGTCTGGAGGCTGACAGGCTTTTGGGAATACAAAATGTAAATGCAAAATCAGCCAATGAAAAATCTTCTCTTGTTCTTGCTTCCATCCTTGCCAGATGTCCTGTACTCTCACCTTTTTAAATATAAAAAAGCTTTCTTCATCTTTTTAATGACTGCAAAGTAAACTGATATTTCTCTCTACTGTACTAGGAATTGCAAAATGACATAATACCACGACGCATACTAATTATATTCATGTAGTTCCACACTATACTTTGACTTGACTTTAAGTTAATGAACAAATATTTATTTCATGCCTATGCATGAGGTAGGGAAAAGCAAAAGGGAGATAAATCTTAAAGTCAGGAAGACCTGAATGCAAGCCCAGTGTTTAATATATACTAGCTGTGAAACCCTGGGCAAATCAACTAACCTCTTAGTGAAATTTAAATCACAAGATAATTCTACTGATGGCACTATCAGGTCTTTTCTAGTACCCACAGGTGCTAGTGGCTTCCCCTCCCTGGTTAATTGAAATGTTTTATATATGCTCATATAAATCTATTTGGTCTGTCCCATTAAAATGTAAGTTCTTCTCAAATGGTGTTATAAAGCAGCATCAATCTAAATCAGTAAATATGGTTAAAGATAGAAAGATAGATCAATGAAACAAATTAAATAAGAGAAATGGAATAATGGAACTCAATAACCTAGCCCTCCAGAAACCCCCAAACTCCCAATTTGAAAAAAAAAAAGATATGGGAAATTGGAAAATATTCTAGCAGAAATCAGGCCCACCATCTAATGCCATTTTCCAAGATAAATCCAAAGTTGAAATGGGGCCCTAATATCATTAACAAGTTAATAGAGAAACAGATTTTATGCCTTTCACAAATCTGGATAGGATATGTATCTTTCTCCAAAAGATGATAATGAGAATAAAAGAGAATAAATAAGATAAAATTTTAAAAATAACATTGATTATATTTAATTGAAAAGGTACAGCACAAAATTAATTCACATAGGTTAAGAAGAGAGGTAGTCAGGTGATAAAAAGAAGTTTAGGTGTCTCTAATACATTGTTGGTGGAGTTGTAAAGTGATCCAATCATTCTGGGGAGCAGTTTGGGACTATGTCCAATGCTATCAAAATGTGCCTAACTGTAGTGTTCTCTGTTCAGTTTTCCTGGGGTCTCTGGGAGAAGCCTTCTTTTCAGTTCAGTAATCACCACAAGAACGGCCAAATGTTAAAATCCAAATCCTTTATTATCTCCTTCAAAGTCCCATCTCCTTCCCTTGGGGCTCAGTTAGTTTTCTGGAGGCCTTCTGGAATCTTGGTTTCAGTGGAGAAGTGTAGGAGGAGAGCCTGTCACCAAGGCAGTGTGAGATAAAGTAAATGATTCTCTCCGAGTCCGAAAGTTTGTCCTTCAGCCTCTAGCCACTACAAAGGTGAATGATGGAATAGAATCTGTATCAGCTCTGCTGGCTGTTATATACTCCATTATCATAGGTATGAATCTTGTGAAACTATATTAAGTACTAAGTACATGTACTGAACTACAGAACTATTAAGTCAATTCCATTTGTAAGAATCCTTGTTTCGGAGTTCTGGCTCAAACACATCACCTTTGACCCATCAGTGCTTCTATTGGGCTTATATCCAAAAGAGACCTTAAAGGATGGAAAGGGACTAACATGTGCAAAAATGCTTGTGGCAGTCCTTTGTGTAGTGGCAAGAAACTGGAAACTGAGTGGCTGCCCATCAGCTGGAGAATGACCAAATAAGTTATGGTATATGAATATTATGGACTATTATCGTTCTATAAGAAATGATCAGTAGGGTGATTTTAGAGAGACTTGGAGAGACCTACATGAACTGATGCTGAGTGAAATGAGCAGAACCTGGAGATCATTATACACGGCATTGCCAATATTATACAATGATCAATTGTAATGGCCATGGCTTTCTTCAATAATGGGTTCTAATAATCTTGTTAGTTCCAATAATCTTGTGATGAAGAGAGCCACTTACACCCAGAGAAAAGACTGTGGGAACTGAGTATAGATCACAACAAAGCATTTTCACTTTTTTTGCTATTGTTTGCCTGCATTTTATTTTCTCCTTTTTAAAATTTTCTTCTTGTGCAGCAAGATAATTGTATAAATGTATATGCACATATTGGATGCATATATTTTTATTACATTTAATATATATTAGGTTACTTGCTACGTAGAGGAGGGGGGGGAAGGGAAGAAAATTATATACAAGGTTTTACAAGGGTTAATGTTGAAAAATTATTTATGCATATGTTTGAAAATTAAAAAGTGCTAATAAAACCAATTAAAATTAAAAATTAAAATATAAAAGAGAAAGTTTAGGTGTCTGAGATAAACAACATACATATATAAGTATACATACATAACATATATATGCCATACTTCCCATAATAAATTTTAAGAAGACAAATATTTTAAAAGAAATAATGAAAATTATTAATAATCATATAAAAATATACATAAACAATGCACATATTATCAAAAGTTATCCCCCATTGGTGTCAATGGAAATGAATAAAAAGTTCTTAACAGAAGAATATTAAACTATTAACAACAATGCAAAATGGAATAAAGAGGTGGGCTTTTCAGAAGGATATTTCAATTAGAATATGAATTCTGAGTGAGCAAAGCTGTATTTTACCTTTTTTTGGGGGGGGGTTCCTAATATTTAGCACAGTATCTGGAATATACTAGGATATTAATCAATGCTAGGTGACTAACTGGCAAGAACAATAAAAAAGCTCAAACCTCTCCATCTATTCTCAAGATGTCAACAAATGTTTCTGTACTCTGACTCCCGAATCTATATCTCTTCTCCCATTCCCTGCCAGGATTTCAATCCTGTATTTCCAGCTGACTGTGGATACTTCCATTTGAATTTTCTACCAGAATCTCAAAGTCAACATAAACTAAACTAAAATCATCTTCCATAAATATGTATATGTGTATGCATACATGTGTGTAGAAATATAGATGTGTCTTTGTGTGTATGTATATATGTATATGCATAGCATAGATTTTTTTTTTCCTCTCTCCCTAACTCTTCTGATGGCACTTATGATCAGGAAAAAACATGTCAACTGTGATATCATCTTGGATGTTTCCCCTCTTTTATGATCCAATATAAACAGTCAATATATAAATTCTTTTTTTTTTCAATATATAAATTCTGCTCGTTTTACCTCCACTACATTGCTAAAATCTGTTCCTTCTTTAATCTCACTCCATGCACACTAGTTCATGTGCTTATCTTTTGTTTTTTAATTTATCATTCTAGACTGTAATAATCACCATTGGAAGGGGTTTAGTTCAGCTGACCCTACTCCCATCTATTATTCTCATGACTTCTGAAGCATTTTTCCTATTAAAACAGCCTGAATGTATTCCTTTACTCAAAAGTGTCCAATAGTCTATCATTCCTTATTTAAAATATGAGCTCTTAATTATAATATCCTATTAATTATATTGATCTGACATTTAAGGACTATGACCATGTGGCTTCAGCCTAGTTCTTCAGCCACATATCATACAACTCATCTTCCCATTCCCTTCAATTCGATAGCACATTCCATCTACCCCAACCCTTCTTCAACCTCTAAAGACACTGTAGTTTCTCTTATGTCTAAATCTTTACTAGGACTGCAATTGTACCATACCTAGTATCACCTTTCACATATATCCTCCACTTAATTTTTAAAATCTCTTTCTTTGCTTAATTCAGTGTTTGTCTTCTCCATTAATCTTCCTTTGCCCCACCCTCATGAATTGACTAGCAGAAAGTGACCTCTCCCTACTAAAATTTCTACAGCCTTTTCCCAAGTCTATCATGATATGCCCTATCAATGTATGTCATAGTTATTTATATCTCCTCTTACTCCACTGGGATGCAAAGTCCTTGAGAAGTGAATCTGGGACATATCTCTATTTGAATTCCTACCACCGAGTATGTTGGATTGTACTTCCATGCTTCACTTTAATACTTTGATGACTAAACTCATGAATATAAGCTTTTGGTCCCAAGTACATTTTTCTCAATCATCATTTATTAAGGAAGGTCAAGAGGCTATTATATAATTTGACAAATTAGTGACATATAAAAATTCATATAACCCATATCTTTCTTCTCATTCCAAGTAATTCTTGTTTCTACTTTTCATAAAGTCAACTCAGAGTTTCAACCTAATATATTGAAGTACTTCTCCAGGATTGTTTTGACATTCTATAGTTTTGAGTATATTTGTGCTTTCTTATCCTGCTTTCTCACTTCTTGTTCATTCCATTCTGAGTCTTCATGATCCCATTTGGGATTTTCTCAGCAAAGATAGTACAATTGTTTGGCAACTTCTCCTCCAGCTCATTTTATAGGAGTATAGAGGCAAAATGGGTTAAATGTCTCACCCAAGATCAGACAGGTAGTAAATTCTTCAGGTCAAGTTGGAACTCTGGTCTCTCTGACTCTTAGCTCACCACTCTATCCCTGTAGCAACTAACTCATATTTCTCATTATAAAACCATAAAATAACTAATTATGAATACAATAAATCCTTGAGTCCATGAGAAAATTGTTACAGCTATGGTGGCAATCAATGCATATGACCCTAGATTGGGAAAAAATATTGAAATATACTCACGGTAATTTGTCATATGTTCCTGTTTCAATGTGCTATCATTTAAAATAAACCTTTAACACAAATAGTTTGTAGGATATAAGGCAAAAGAGAACAACACGACAAGCATTGTTATACACACAGAAGGGTTTATATGCTCAATTAACAAAAATGATGATTTGCAACTCCCCTTGTATTTGTATGTAGATATGACAATGATTTTAGGTGATATTTTCAGGCTCAAAAGACACTGAGGTTCAGGTTATAATACAAAGGGAAAGCCTATATAAAGGAAAGAGTTGAAGGGAAGAAAAAACAGAGAAAGGAACCAGTGGTAGGACCCAGATACTGTATTTGTTTGGTTATGTGCTCATTCTTTAGACAAACATATAATGCCTCAATTAGGCATCTGTGATTTCCCCAGTTGGGTTATACCAACTTTCACAAATTAAACTTGCTATATTCCAATCAGGGAATCTGGGAGTTGTTTTGACAAAGAAAATGGCTACAGTGGGTTGTTTTCACAAAAATAAAATGGCTACACTTGGAATATAGACCCTCTGCCCCTCTCTCTCTCTCTCTCTCTCTCTCTCTCTCTCTCTCTCTTTCTCTCTCTCCTTCTCCTTGCTCTCTCTTTCCTCTCTCTCTCTCTCTTCTTCTCTCTCTCCCTCTCTTTTTTCTTCCCTTCTCCCTCTTTATCTCCCTTCCTTTCTTTCCCTCTTCCTTTCTCCCTCTTTCTCTCTTTCCTCTCTTCCTCCCTCTCTCCTCTCCCTATTTCCCTTTTTCCATCCCTCTCTCTCTCCCTCTCTTTCTCTTTCTCCTTCTCTTTCTTTCCCTTCTTCCCTTTCTCCCTCCCACCATGCTATCTCTCTCTTTTCTTCTTTTCCTTCCTGCACCCCTACCATCTCCCTCTCTGTCTCTGTCTTTATCAGTGTGTATATGTATGAATGTGTGTGTGTATACACACACACAGACTTGTATACACACATATTCTTGAGACAGGATTTTCATATAAAATATAGCTTATGTTTTCTTTTCTTTTTATCTGCTCTATGTTTGATTTAGATTAAAATATGACATTTTAATCATTTAAACTGCCAGTGAATACCAAATGAAATCTACATGGAATGTAACTCAGAAGATGTGAAGTGTCACATTTTCATTTTTCAAATTTTAGAATTATGTATAACTAGTAGAATGTAATAGATGAGATTTTTCTCTTTCCCATTAACTCTCATACCTCTGAACTCTGTTCTTTATAGATAATAAAATCTGAGATTCCTCTCACTATTCACAAATTCTTATCCTCTTATTTTTTTGGTTATGTCACTTCCCTTGAACCTATATTGTCATCCAGCTCATCTATTCTAAACACAACACATACTAATCAAACACCTGCAAAATGCAAGGCTGGCAACAGAGGATATAAAGACAAAACACACACACACACACACACACACACACACACACACACACACACACTCCAAACTTTTAAGGATGTGTCATTCCATTGTGGGTGATATAATTTGCTTATAATAACTTGAAGAAGAACAAAGAAGTGGAAGAACCGGTGAAGTCTTCATGTAAGAAATGGTATCTGAGCCTTTAAGGAAGTTAAAATTCTATGAGGTAGAGATGAAGAGGAAGATCATTTCGGGCATCAAGGGCCTACAGTGTAAAAGCACAACGATAGCAAATGAGATGTCAAGTTTGGGGAACAGTTACCAGACCAGGCAGATTGGAACATAATGTAGACAAAACAGAAGAATGTGAAATAACATTTTTAAGTCAGACATTAGAAAGATCATGAAGGTCTTCAAATGCATAGTAAAGAGTTCATACTTTATTCCAAAAGTTAAATATATATAGAATAAATAATTTCTAGAATAGGGAGGAACATGGGCATAAAAGTTGTTTATAGATACTATTTTGGCATCTGTGTGGGAGATGGAAAAATGTAGAAAAGCAAAAAACATTTAAAGCTTTTCCAGCATAGTAGAATGTTACAGACTTTATACTTCATTGACATAGTCCTTAAGAATTGTACTATGCTTGCTGTCTTGGGAAGGAGGGAGCTAGAGAAAGGAGAAGGAAAAAAAAATTGGAACTCAAAATCTTACCAAAATTAAAGTTTAAAATTATCTTTACATGTAATTGGGAAAAATAAAATAATATTGAACAAAAATGTTTTTTTAAATAATAAAAATACTGTACTGCCATACCATAATGAAAAAAAAAATAGTATAACATGAACTGAGGAGTGGTCTTTTAAGAAGGATGAGGCATAACCAATGAACAACCAATGTGTTCCACTGGTAAGCACAAATTTTCAAAAGAACTAAAAGACCTTCAAGAGAATGGATAGAAACAAATGAGTAAGAATTATACAGAATTAAATAGTGTGGAATCTACATAGATGAAAGGAGCTTCCATTACACTGCCAATGTTACATATCTATAGAATAATGCATTATGGTAAAGGATTGGAGTCAAAATCATATTTTGATCTAAATTTCCCAGGTAATCTTGTTGACTGCAGAATGTCCATCTAGTAATTTTGACCTGGATTAATAAAGTATAAAAACTAGTATATTTCAGTGATCCCTGATCAAACTTTCCTATTTTTTGTATGCAGATAGCTTTTTTAAAATTACTGATCCTAATATAATTTGAGACCTAGTCGCAATGAGCACTCCTGAACTTAATACGTTTTTAAAAAATCAGTTATTACGTCTATTGCCCTTTTATATCACCAGGTGAATTTGGTTGTTATTTGATTTAATTATTTTTAAAAGAAGTATTTTACAGATTGTAGTTAGATATTATAAACATCTATCATAATTCTATTGAATTTTTTCAACAAAATTATATTGATTTCTCCAATCATTTACTCCATTTAAGGAAAGACACCAGCTTAGATAACTTTCTCATTTCTCATTATACTGTTCTACTTTAGGACTTCCCTGTTTTCTCCACCATGTCCTTGTAAATTTATTATTAGAATAACTTCATCTTCTTGTAAGACCTCACCAGCATTGGGATTCTACATGCTCAATACCCACAGCTTCTCTGAAATGAAGGTTAGTCTCCAAACCCCCATTTAAGAAGAGACCTCAGCTCAGATATCTCATTTCTTACTTGGATTCTCCAGGTGGATTCTCCAACAGACTTCTACTCCATGTTGCCATGGTTTTCCCTCTCCCCTTTACAGCTTCCTTTTTTGGTTTTATCTTTTTTTATTAGGTTATTAGCTCCTTCAGGGTAGGGATTGTCTTCCTTTTTTTATAATTATATGCCAAGTATTAAGTGCAATGTCTGGCATATAATAGGTGATGAATAAATGTTTATTCGCTGACATTTTTTTTTTTTTGGTAAAAAAAAGTTGTATTATGTGATTGTCTTTATGAGATAATAATAACATATCTTTTCTATTTTCTTATTACTATAAATTGAGTTTCTTTTCTATATTTTCTTCTTGAGTTTAACTAGTAATAGGAAAGAGTATAGGAAGGGGAAAAGAGTAAACATTTATCCAGTATCCAGTGTATACTTTGTGTCAGGAACTACACTAAACATTTTCACAAATATCTCATTTCATTCTCATAATAACCCTGAGGGGCAAATACTATTATTTTCTCTATTTTACTATGCTCTATTTATTTAAGAAAACTGAGAAAGAGGTTAAATGATTAGCCCAGGATAGTAAGTATTTGAGGCTAGATTTAAATTCAAAGACTCCTAATTCCAGGCCTAGTGCTCTATACATACACTGCAATACCAAGCTGCCTTTAATGCATAAAAACACTGATGAGCTTTACATATTTATTGTTTTTGTTATGTTACTAAATCTATTATTTGCTTAAGTTTTAAAATTCTAGAGCAGAGGTTTCAAATTCTTATGAGCATACTTAAACTCTTGTATATTGCCAAATCGGAACAAATTATACCTGGGAAATTTTTATCAAAACAAATAAAAATGCAAAACAAATGTATTGATAATGCTAATTTGATGTTTTCTAAATTAATATGTACCATGAGAATTTATTTCTATTCAACTTTGATACTGGTACTCTAAAATTCTTTAGCGAATTATTATCTACAAGTAGATGATATTATTCTCGATTCCTTTTATCTCTTTTTTTATGCTTAATTTTTCAAATACAATGCTAAATAATAATGGAAATATCATTATCTTTGTTTTTTTCTCTAATCTTATTGGCAAAGTTTCCAGTATTTTCTCAGTAACACAAAGCAAAAATGACAAAGAGATAAAGTCACAGAGCAATGTATTATTAACTTTTGAATTGCTGATGGAACTTTATGAAATACAACAGCTATTTGACTTGTTCCTTTTTGTTAGCTAAGCCCTTCTGGCTTCACTTATTTTTTGACATCTAACAAAAATTAAAGGGAAATCAGCATGTTCTTGCAGACATATTATATGTGAAGGACATTTTTTCAAACTTTAATTAGTTCATGTTATAATGATAAATATTCATCATGATTGACACTGTTGATCATAACCATCATCATCGTCCCTCCCCCTTCCTTCTCCCTCCACCTCCTGTATATGTGACTTTGTAGTTAAGGTGACCAGATCTTGAATCCCATCTCCAATGATTAATATCCACATAATTCATTACCCTAATTAGGATACCTTATCTTTAAATAATAGGAATTGGATTAGAGAGATTTTTTAAGGGTCCCTTCCAATTCTAAAGCTATGTTTCTATGATGAAAGACTATTCAACATTTCATAATATTATAATAGAGAACATTTCAGTAGAGTTTTTTTTTCAAGCTCTAGGCATGTTGAAAAGATACTCCTCAATTTCCAGAAACAGATAAATCTGCTAGGAAAGATAGCAACTTTAGTAAAAATGAACAACACGGATTCTTAACAAAAGCTATTAATTAACTCTAAAATAGGAATCAGCATCAATTACAGTGATGTATATTTACACATGTTTACTTGGACCATTCTGAGTGAAGCAATTACATAAATAATTCAGGGAAATGTCCCAAAGATGCTACATCATCCTCAAATCCTTGATAGTTACTGAGCTGGGGATAACATAGTATATAGATTACTCCTAAGTAATTTTAATTTCTTTATAAAGCAATAGCTTTTTTAAAAGTGATATAATTTTGCAATTATCTAACTTATCAAAACTAGATGCTGTCATTTCTGAATGGTTTGGGAAAACAGAAAACATAGACTTTGTTTTGATGGGGCAATGGTTTGTGTATCTCTTTGTTTTTCAGTCAAGACTTTATGACCCACCTCTTGCTAGCATCCAAAAACCAGCTGTTTTCTTTCCACCTGCAGTGGTCTCACTTCCACATCATTATGTCTTCATTCACCAGCAGGCTTACTTTAAGACTACAATGAATCCAACTTCCTGCTTAGAGAATGTGTTGAAGCTTCTGGCTGAGCCTTAAGACATTTCAGAAGCGTTGCCTCACAAGAGAGAAAAGGCACCAAGCCAGCTACTATGCACATGCATAAATCTGTCAATTATCTTCAAGAATCTGGCACAAAATTCATGTCACTTAAGGGGAAAATATGCTGAGAGACTGCAGTTCCAGCACAGAAATTGGTATTTGTTTTTTTGTTTTGTTTTGTTTTGTTTTTTTGTTTTTCATGAATAAAGCTTGTGGTTTGATCCTCTAAAATGACTGTTAAATGAAATGCAAGAGGTGGGGAGCATTCCCAGAATGTAAAAACTCTTTTCAGGGCAGAATTATTATCTCTTGACCTTGGAGAATAATCAAGGAATTCTAATTTCTGAAATATACATTTCTGGGAATTTTTGTACTGTATGAAAGTGTGTGGTTTCTACTATTCTACTATTTTACCCTTTTGGAGCATTCTGAATAGCTATTTTTCTAAAATGGATAGCAATTTTCATTTCAGTTCAACTAACTGGGGTCATTTGGCTAATTTCTGTGGAACTAGAGTGCATATAAAAAGGCAGGGATAAAAAGGACCTGGGTCCGTGTGGAAGCTGCATTGTACTGCTCAGGTTGACAACTGGGGTACTTGAGGCATTATTTATGTCTATGGTCAAGGTACTATAAACCTAATTTAGCAATGTGTCTGAGAAACATACTTAGCTTCCTGAAAGCTGATAAAGAGTCCAGGAGATGGGTCCTCTTGACACTTTTTTCCAAATTCAGCTCCATAACATTTTTCAATGTGACAAAATATCCCAGCCTTTTGTCCCAGTATCTAGTGTTGTATGTGCATCCTATGCTTAGACTTCAGTGCTTATATGAAAGTACTAGAAAGACTGCTGGACAATTCAGGTAGGAAGAAGTAAAAAAAAAAAATGTCTTTCTTATTACAGAAACACAAATGTACTACTTTGTTATGGTCAATATATGTATCCCAGCGTCTTAAGAAAGATGTGAATCACTATATATCCTTCAAGAATGATTATTCCAAATATGCAATATCTTTCCAGGAACATGATCTTTTAATATCAGATTTGACTCTACTCCTCATCTATGTTCTGATTTTATCCATATTCTCCAATTTGTTAAACAATTGATCAATTATACATTCTTAGGTACTTGATTACCTTTAAAAAAGTTGCTCTTTTAATTTCTTTCATATTGACCTCTTCTTTTTTCCTATTTAGCTTTTTTCTTCTGTTAGCCTCTTCCTAATATATCATCTACAGTCAGGGTTTCAAACTCAAATAGACAGGGATAACTAGGGCAGCACAATGACTTGCTGCATTGCTGACTGTTCTGAGTAAGCCTGAAGGCCAGGTGTTTGAAACCCCTGCTTTACAATACTGCCAAATTGATATTTCTAAAGCATAAATATTATTATATCACTATTCTTCTCTCAAAGCTCTAGTGGCTCCCACTTGCCACTAGCAAAAAAATACAAACTGCCAGTACATTTAAAGCCCTTTACAGTCTGGTTCCCAATATCCTTTTATATGATAAATCTTCCTTAATATGTAGAATCAGTGTAAATTTTCACTTTATGTACATCACTTTGTCCCAGTCAACCTTTATCACTTCCCTGTTAATCCCCTATCTTTCTGCTTTTGCAAGTGTATTCTTCCATTATTGTAATGGATTTTCTCTTTACCTTTGCCTCTAAGAATCCCTCGCCTTCCTGGTTCAAAGCAAGTACCATCCTTTACAATAAACCTCTCCTACTCTTCACATTTTTATTCATTTTGCATTGATTTATCTGTGTATATGTTGCTTTTCCCCAATAATGTAAGTTCTTGGAGGGCAAGATCTGTTTTGTTTTTGTCTCTGTATCACCAATGCCTAGAATAGTGCCTGACACATTAAATATTTGCTGAATGAATGACTAACATTTTTCCATGGACTATCTCCTCCCATGCACAAATTCATGTTCTCATCATTCTTTGATTTATTTTAATATTAACTAATAAAACATAATTTCTATGCACCCACATGTATTTATTATTTGTCCTTTGGTTTTTTTGTTTGTTTTATTTTGTTTTTCAAGACTGATCAACAACATCATGGTATGTCTTGATATGCGTATATTGGATTTGTGTGAAGCAGAGTTGCCCCAAATCATAAGATTCATCTTCTTTTTCTGAGTCATCAAAGTCAGTAGCTGATGAAAAGTCAAAATGACTGACTATGGCCCAGGTTACAGTAGATGACGTTGTGATTTTCAGTGTCTGACCCAAGTCCACCATGACTATTTCAATTGCTTTCATGAATATTAGAACAAATTGGTATCAGTCTTCCATTCTACTGGGGAAAACCTTCATGCTTAAATCTGACATTTTCCTAACTCACTGACCAGTTCGAGTCTTGCCGATTTTCTCAGCCTTCTTTGTAGCCCATTCTCTAAGTTGGTTCCATCAGGCCACTGAACATGTGACAGCTTCTTGGGGCTACAGGTCACACTTGGATGAAAGATGGATACCTAAGTCCCTGTAAAGGGCTCAGGAAGCTCACACCAGAGGTGCTAGTCCTCCTGAAAACCATCTACCCCATATAGATTACACATATGTTTAAGTGATACTATGTGTTAAGCACTTTACAAACTTTACATTATTTAATCTTCAAAATAATGCTGGACAATAGATGCTATTATTACTCCATTTTTACAGATAAGGAATCTTAGGCAGAGAGAAGTCTAAACTATCTTTTCAGTTATAATTTACTATAGAATTCAGTACAATTCAATATAAAGTATCTGAGGTTACATTTCAACTCAAGTCTTCTTGACTTCATAGCACAAGTCTGTATTCCCTATATTATTTAAGCCATCTTCTTGGTGATGAATCTCTACACACATAACTAAGCTGGTTATTAGACAACAAACAGTTCCTAATCCTATACATGAAGATTGCTGGTTTTTGGAAGCTGCTTCAGACTTTACTGTGCTGACATATCCATTCTAAACCCAAGGGTACGACCATATAACACTGAGAAAACAAAGTAGGTCTTATCTGCTGGCTTTATCAAAACAAGTAAATGTGGGTTGTAGAATTTTTGTTGTGGTTATGTTTTATATTACTTTTATTGATATATAATTAGGTTAAATAATATAAAATTCACAAAATTTCCTGGAATAATTGCATTATATTTTGCAACTCCTTCAAACAGGGACATATAATAATGGAAGGAGGAGAATTCAAAAAGCACTCTTTTGCTTTTCATAACTTTTATTCCAACATAAGAGCAAATGTCATTAATTTCAAATGGAGGTAAGTAAGTAGTCCTACACCATTACTGTGGAGTAGGAATAGTTCGGAATTTATAGGAGATTAGTCACACTGGGAAAAGTAAAGATAAACTCAGAGAATGCTTACTTATGAACACTTTGGCTCTGCTTGCTTCCATTAGGAATGCACCCAGTGTTTTTCATGCTTTTTGGTAATCATATTCATAGAGATTGCTGTGTTGTCAGCAAAGCAGTTAGAGTTCATTTAAATAAAAGCATAATATACATCCAAGTCATAGTTATCATTATTATTCGTGATACGCTAGGCTCCTGACACTTTATCAATTCAAAATGTTTGAGCAGTGTTGAAATTCTTATGCACTGTTTGCAGAAAGCGAGATCTCCTTGCAAACTAGTGAATGTATTGAAAATGGGTTCTTCCACACCAGGAAGCAACATGATATAGTGGAAAGAATTCTCAGATGGAAGACAGGAATGCTGGTTTTATAATAGACTGTTATAATTTGCCATGTGATACTGGACAAAACATATCTTCACTGAATCAGGTGCTTTAGCTAAAAATGAGAAGAATGGATGACATGAACTATAATCTTCCTTGTGACTCAAGATAATATGATTTTTGAAGTGATTAAATTGCTACCCTACATCTATAAATTGCTATTGGGAATGACTTTATAATGGTAACTTTTAACTCCTTCTGTTCTTCTCTGGGGATAAAGGCATGTTATATGAAATCAGACCAAATTGTTGATAAATGTACTAACATTCATTTTCGAGACCATTTATTAGCCCTCAAAAAAGCCTGACAAGTTTTTAGTACTAGTATTATTTTCTTTAAATAAATATGGAGTTCAAAACAAAATGAAATCTTCGATAACTAAGATTAACTGAGAAAATCCCTTAATAATATGTTTCTTTTTGCATATGAAAAGACAATTTGTCTGATCTGGAAATATCATTTCTCTCTGTAATAAGTGGCAGTGTCATCAAAGTCTCTAAGTGTATCATAGTCATTCAGGATGGTCTAGCCTTTCACTGCTAAAAGGACGCTTCATTTTTTTTTGCCTTATTCCTCTCATTTCCTGAAAAGAGATGTATTCCAAGGATGTATATTCCCATATATTATTGGAATTATCTACATTCACCTTTAAAAAAAAATGTTTTTCCTTCTCCAACTTCCCACAATGTTGTAAAATTAACTAGGGTGGACATTTGATTGTGGTTAACTACTTATAATTCACATTTAGGTCAAACATAGATTAACTGGGAAGGAACCTCAAACACAATATATATATTCAACTTCTGTCCCCAGTGAAATCAATCTTCCCATACAAATGTGTTCTCAAGTAATTCTCATATATGGAACAATGTAGACTAATATCTGAAATAATATAGACTATTCAACTATGTTGGCATGTTCCTTGCAATACGATGCGACAATTAAAAGTAACATTGGGGATAATCCATGGCTTGCATAAGGAACTCTTGTCCTTACTTATATTTTACATTTAACAAAGTAGAGGAAATCTAACAATTGACATAATTGTCCTTCGAATAAGAACAAAAGAGCAAACTCTTCTCCACTAATATTTCAGACGGAGAGTTAGGATGAATTTGGCCTCTGAATGCATGGAGAATCCCGAGATTAGCACTCAGCCTGCTCTGCTTCCTGAAGTATTACAAACTTGCCAAACAAATATATTTTTCATGGCCAAGTTTAAGTAACTATGAGTTAGGGAAAGGAATACTGGAGGAATTGATTTCTCTTGTACAGTCTCTCTTGAAACACAATATTAAGAAGACCCATATAATATAATAACATTAAGACGACATCTTTATGATTCTCTTGCTTTGAGCTATTTTCCTTTTCATCTTAGTCTTCATAATTTGAGCAGTTCATTTCAATTCAATCCAATTCAATAACAGTTATAAAACACATGCTCAATAAAAGATGTCATCTAGGGTAATTCATTTCTTTTATTTTAGAAATATCAAACACATAATTGACACCAAAATAATAATTACCCTTTTAGGTATTGAATCATAGTGAATTTAATTCTAACTTCCTTGCCTTGTATCATATGTGTTATCATATGTATAAACACTAGTTTATATAGAGCAAAAATCCTAAAATGCTAAATAACTGGATGAATTCCTTATCAATTGAAATGAGTACAGTTAAGGCATAACTAAGTCTGGATAAGGAAGCAAGATGATGCAGCGGATAGAGCTGTGGACCTAAAATCCGGAAGATTCATCTTCCTGAAGTTAAATCTGGTCTAGCTGTGTGACTCTGGACAAGTCACTTAACTCTGTTTGCCTCAGTTTCCTCATCTGTAAAATGAACTGAAGGAAGAAATAGCAAGTCACTTCAGTATCTCAGCCAAGAAAACCCCAAAGTCATGAATAGTCAGACATGATTGAAATTCAACTGAATGATTAAAGTCTGACTAACATGCAATCTTTTTCCACTGGATAATTTTTTTTCCCTTTGTTTTTGCCTGACTAAAGATCTAATTTAGGAATATCCTCAGTGCTTCAGAGTTTGATGCAATGTCACCTATAAAACAAGAATATGAGAAACACTGATAGTCCAGAAAATGATATGCAATTGGAGGGACAGTTCATTGAATATTGTTTATAAGTATTTGTGATAGAAATATAGATAGATATGGATTTATTTTTATCTATGTGTATGTATCTATCTATACATATACATATATAATGCATATACATTTATGTATGTATGACACACACATTGGTCAGCCAGTATAGATAAAAATAACGATTCAGAATTACAAATATGGTAGATGATGAATGATAGACCAGATGCAAATATGGTAGACAATGAATTATAGACCAGATAGTCTTTGAAGAAGTATGTAGTGAATTTAAAGGACCTTATCTCCCCTTGCCTTCTTTGGCTTTTTTTTTTTGATAGTTTGTTTTTGAATAAAAATAAACTTTTAAAAAATATATGTATGGCATGATAAGTGTACTGCTATATGAGAAGTCAGTGATGTCTGTCAAGCTTTGCTTTTGATTAAGAGTTTTGTGATCCAGACCAGGATACTTTATTTCTGATCATTAGATTTCTCTCTAAAACTATAAAAATTTAATAGCTTATAATCCTGAGTTCTTCTCTATGAGTCATTATATCAGTCCTCAAATAATTGGAGTGGCATGTCACCATGAAAGCAATACAAAAGAATAGCTTTTGACATATTGTAATGTGAAAAATGCATATGATATGTAGCATAAAATATTTCTCTAGAATTCATGATTAGAAAAATTGGGCTGATCCTCTATTAAAAAAAAAAAAGAAGATAGATAACCAATGGATAGCCAGTGTACTTCTTGAGGGTTCCTTGAGGGGATTTTGCCTGCTTTTGTATCAATAGCACTTAGCCTGATGCCTATCACACAGTAGGCAATTAATACTATTGAATGATGGGTCTTTGTGCTCCATTGACATTAACATGATGTTTAGAGATGTAGAGAAAAGCCCCCTATATCCACAAAATTTATGAGAGCACAAGTGCTAGATTTATTTGCAATCAGAAGATATGTATGGATTGTATTTCTCACTATTTGAAGATCACACAAAGGTATCAAATCTCTCAAAGAATGGGAACAGGAATGAGTATAAATTGGTAGTAATAGCTCCAATTGAAATGAATCACACGGAAGAAATTCATTCAGGACCAGAAAAAAAAGTGTTACAAAATTTCTATAATATAATGTTAAATAACAATCAACATTATATATTTTTTTCTTTTTTGTTCTTTTTTTCCCTCTAAGCTAAATGTTTTAGATAACAAATGTTTATTTTTCCTATAGAATATTAATTATTGTCTAAAATATTACACGTTTTATTCACACAAATATTATAACAGCAAATGTTATATGTTCCTATATATCCCTTTTAAGAAACTCAAAAAAAAAAAAATGAAAGGTCAAAGTGAATGGCATTGGAGACAAATAACAAAGACTCAAGTCATATTATTAATTCTGCTGCTGGTATTACTGATAATGAGCACACTATAGGTATCATACCAAAGTTATTTGTAATATATTTCTGCCATACTTTTGATGGTTTTTTTTTCCTAAAAAGACATAAAAATATAAAATGCACAAATCTATCATTTAATAGATACTCACAAGGGTGGAATTTTTTCTAGCTCTAGCTCAGTAGGGTGACAGTAGACAGTCCTGCTAATTGCCAATTACAATATACTATCAGTATCCTATTTTTTCCATACATTTGCATATTCCACAAGTTGAAATAGCATGTTTAAAAAAATGAAATACTTACTTGGACTGAAGGTTTTTCTTAATGATATAACATTAAATTTCTTACAGTAAGACTATTTTATGTCAAGAGTTGAGAGCTCTTTGAACTGACAATCTTTTCTGTAGTCACTAATAAAATATGCCTGGTATGCTCATACTTAACTATATGAAGAACAAAGATCTGGGCTATGACAAGATTTCCTTTGTATTTTAATTGAAAAGTAGAAGGGGAAAACAGACCTTTATTGATAATAGAATTGAAGAATATTTCATTTTTTTCTGTTGCATAAAGAAATTCTCTCTTCTGTGTGGTGGGTTAGATTGTTTTTTTCTTGAAATGAAATATTTTATAATGATATTAAACTTTCTCATTAGAATATTCAAACATTTTAGGTAGTCAGAAATCTTATTAAGCATCTACTATAACTGAGGTACTGCATTAAGCACTTGAAAATACTGAATACTTCAGTGGTGACATTTCAAAATATAACAAAGCTTTTTGTCAGCTCAGAATCTTGACTCGTCTACTTCCTTTAACCCTCTTTAAATTTCCTATAATGTGATTCTTTAAACATGTTATTCACCTTTATATTTTTAGATTCTATTACTATATGTTGCCTTTCCATATAGATTGTGATAAAAAGTTTCTAGTTTAGCAGTAACTGAAATACATCTTATAAAATGTTTCTTGTAATTTTCCCATATGAGCAATGGAGGTGTACTTAAATATACTCAGGATAGTAAATTATGTTTCATCAGTTAAGTCACACTATTCTCGTTAATCCCAAAAAGATGGACCATTGTCACAATGAATTCCTTGCATCATATCTATTGGCACATATATTTAAAATGTTACCTCATGCAAAGGGTAGCTAGTCGATGAGAGAGAATTCAATTTCTAGGTACTGTCAAAGTAAGGAAAAATGCATTCCTGAACACTATCTGTCAACCTAAACTATACAAAAATAGCATGTGGTGCCCTCAGAGCAGGATCTTATTTACTGAAATTGAACTAGGTATACTCCATGCATTTCACATAAGGAAGGACCTCGGTTTGGCCTTGGAAGACCATATGAAGAGCAGGTCTTCCTCTTCTATCTGCATTTCCAACAACTTACACTGGATGCTGACTATTTTAGTTGGAGATTCAATAAAAGGGAAAAAAAATGCATGTGAGTAAATGTTATCAAATTCATCATTTGTTCTTTCCAGAGACCATGTGATACTAGTTGTATAGAAACATTTGATAAATAGTTTGGTTTCCAATAACTCACATAGCAATGTCAGAAGTATAAGGAATTCCTTGAAACCAATAGGATTAGAAAAGATTTTTCGTCCTTTTGAAGTGGCCATTTTTCACCCCTTCAGCTCTCCCTTTCAGATGCTTTCAGCTGAATGATTTAGATTAATTCTGCACCTTTGGTATGCTAAGTTTATTTTAGTCCCTTTGCTATTTAGTATCATATCCCAAAAAGATATTATTTGGAGGCATATTGCCTTCCCTTTCTCTTAGAAAAGATGCATTCCTATTTCTCCTTCCTTGTTCCCCACCCCATTCCAAAATTCAACTGTTTCTTCTGTGAAAAATTTCAGTCTGTGTCCCAAGGAAATTAAAGGAGGGGAAAGGACCCATATGTGTAAAGATGTTTGTAGCAGTTCTTTTTTTTTTTTCTTCTCCAAAGAATGGGAAAAAAGTAGATGCCCATTAATTGGAAAATGACTGAAAAAGTTGTAGTATATGAAAGTAATAGAATATTATTTTTCTATAAAAATGATGAACAATCTTACTTTAGAAAAGTTTGGAAAGATTTACATCAAATGATGCTGAGTGAAGCAAGCAGAACCAGGTATACATTGTACATAATAACAGCAAGAATGCGCAATGATCACTATGAAACTCTTATGTCTTCTGAGTGGTTCAGTGATTCAAAGCAATCCCAATAAATATGAAAAGAAAATGCCATCTGTATCCAGAAAAAAAAATAGAGACCAAATATAAATCAAAACATGCTGTATTCACTTCTTTTTTTCTAGTTCTCTCTTCCATGTTTTTTCCCTTTAGCTCTGATTTTTCTCTCCTAATATTAAAAATAAGTAAACTTATTACAATTTAAAAAAGAAAAGAAAAAAAGAGAAAAGTTTCAGACTAGTGGAGGTTAAGTGTCCATTTGAGTATAAAAGGAAGGATGTGGCAAAAAAAAATCTATGAGTAGTTAATTTGTCAGTAAAAGATAAAGGTAAATGTAGGAAAGGCCAGCAGAAGTCATTGGAAGGAATGGCATTTGAGTCAGTTGATTTAGGTAGAAAAATGAGTATCCCACTGCCAATTGCTATGTCTCAGACTTAGCTATATATATATATATATATATTTAATGCCTGGGCTGAGTGTTGGATGTAACAATGAGTTTTTCTTTTTGTTTTTGTTTTTGTTTTGCTAGTCTCAGACCCTAAAATCTGAATGTTCCAAAAGACACCCTGGCTCCAACCAAGAACACCTGTAATGAGGAATTCTGATCCATGAGGATGGAGCTGGGAGCAGAAGGAGGGACATAGAACTTAAGGATTCTTTTTTTAAATATAAGGTCTTATAATGGGGAAACAGACATCACTAGACAAGGTTGCTAGGGTAAGAAGTAAGATTAGATCAAGCCTAGGGAGATTCAGTTTGAGCTTAGGAAGTTCTTTATTTTCCCTCTGGTTTAGAGTATTCTCATAATGTAGTCAGTCCTGGGCACTCTCCATGAAAGGTTATAACATTGGTCTCCAGGAGTAGGGATACGATTTGAAATCCTTACTTTCATAACCTTAGTTGAATGTAATCATACTGCAAGAAAAGTCGGTTATTTTTTTTTTCTTCTCAGAGAAGTTGGTCTATACTCCTATGTTATAACCCTTAACCCTGAAATGTTTAAAGGAGTAGGTAATGGAGGATTGGAGGATAATAGGAAATCCTGAGAAAGTAGCAAAATAAATAACAAGACCTTAAGGATAGAAACTTGTAGTCAGGGAATAAGCAATGCTTATGTCTCTTCCTTCACAGGGCTGGATGAAGATGACTAGGTTTGTATTTGGCATAAGGAGAAAATACACAACCTCATACACACTGGTGTCATTCTATGATTCTGCAACCTATTTGATTTCCTATATTTTTTCAGCCTCCTATTTGATCCTATGTTGTATATTGGTAGATAGGGATTGCCCATGCCCTAAATTATGCTCTCTATTACCATAGCTCAATTTTTCTCTCCTTACTTATTCTTTCAAACATGAGTAAGTCTTCTCAACCCTTAAATAAACAAACAAAAAAATTCCCTAGTTCCTATAGTATCATCAAATTGTCATCCTGCATATCTTCTTCCTTTCTCAGTCAAATGTCTAGAAAAAGTTTTTTTGTTAAATCTTTAATTTTTAATCTTTTGATCAATGAAAAATTATTATTTATTTATTGTAAAGTTTTATTACACTGTGATCAGTAAAGTTTCCATGTACTATTATTGTTTACTTCTTCCTCTTGACTCCCAGAAGTCCTTGATATTTGATCTTGGAAAGAGGGAACAATTGGAACTCAATGAGCAGAGTTTTGATATAGTCAGACTTATTCCCCATACTTCAGAAAAATTAACCTTAAAAGTGATGAGTTTAGATTGAAATGAAAAAACAAAAAACAAAAACTTGAATCAGGAAGAACAATCAGAAGATTATTGTCTATTTTTCAAGTAAGAATAGTGATGAATGTCTGTTAGAGTTGTGTCTGCCAAAGTAGAGAGAACATTTAAAGAATATATGTAATGAAGACAAAAATAAGAGTTATCAAAATATTGGTTATATAGTGTGTGAGTTGAGAATGATTGTGCAGTTGAGAGCCATGTGACTGGGAAGATGGTGTAACCTTCAACCGTCAACAGTATTGGGAAGTTCAGAAAGAAGAAGAGAGATAAATAATTCTATTTCAATCATTTTGAGTTTGAGATGATGGAGATAGTTAGAGATGAGAAACTATAGTTCAAAGGAATATTTTACACTTTGATCTTTTTGATTATGGGCATCTAATTCAACAATTTCAAGATCTTTTCTTATTAAATATTGTTCATTATTTAGAGTTCCTAATTGTTCTTTTGGGAGAATTTGCATTGTTAATGATTTGAATATTAGTTATATTATTTTTGCTTGCTAATGCCATACCTATATTTAGAAAAGTACCTGGGTACTTGGTATGCTAGAATATATTATGGTCATTCCTTTAAATTGTTTTTAAAGATTTTTTTAAAGCATCAATTATTAAATATCAATTTGCTTATTTAATAAGTAAACAATAATGAAGCACTTCCTCTGTATAGAATACTTTTCCAGATTCTATATGGGAAATACAAAATTTCCATTAGATATAATACTTGCCTTTAGGAAGATGGTGTTTTATACTCAAAAGGTAGGTTCCTGTTATGAACACATATTCAGCACAATGTAAATTCATCATAAATACCTGTATAAAACCCTAATATATGGTACAGTTAGGAGTATAGAGTACAGAAGGTAGGAAGATGAAAGATAGAGTTAGGAAAAGGTGGTTTCAAATGCTTGTGGCTACGTATTAGTTGTACGAAATGGGGAACCTCATTTAACTTCTCAGTTTATTTAAATAAGACTTATTTAGGAAGTCATAGAATCAATGCAGTATGTTCTGGTAGAGTGTGTTTTTACCACTGACAACATCACAGAATTTTCATGTACTCATATAAGTTTTACTCTATGCTACCTTGGGGCCAAAATACATCCTTTCTTTCAGGTATAAGCTGTATTAGGTTTATATATTTTTGGTTATTTTTTCCTTCCAAGTTTATTATTTAATATACTTTCAGGAGAATTCAACATTTTATTATTTCAAAACTGCTGATACATTCATTGAGCAACATATATCCTGCCTGTAATATTTTAAAAATCGATTTAACCTTTGTTGTGTTACCTTTTAGATTGATTTATTTATGTAAAATGGTCTTGAGTGTTCCCTGAGAAGGATTCACTGTAGTGCAAATTTTCCAGGACAAGACATATAATTGAGCTGTTTCTGTAGTGAGGTAGCAACTTTGAAGAAAAACAATGCTGAAAATGTTTTTGTCATATTTGAAAAATAAGAACTTTCAGGTAGAAATCACTTTGGCATTAGTTTCAATTTGACCTTTCCTTGTTAAAGGTCAACATTGAAAACCACTAACAAATCCCTAATGTATTTACAGTAGAATTTCAGTAAAAAGGCATTTGCAGTTATTCCTTTTGGGGGAATGGCCCCCTCATTTACTTTGTGTGGGAGTGTATAGCAAGTTTGTGTGTGTGTTAGATAGAAAGAGGGAGAGAATGAGAGAGTGACAGAGAAGAAAGAAGGGGGGAGGGAGAGAAGGAGAGATCTTCATTGCTAAATTCATTAGTAAATATCTAATCTTAAAATGTCTACATGCAGGCATTGAACTTATACACTAAATTATACATATTAAAAATCTTGGTTTTTTTAATTCTTTTCATTTGTGATAGTTTAGTAGCCTGTTCATCTTTGCATAGAATTCAAAGAGAAAAATATTGTTTTTATTTCTTTGTCTCTTTCCTAAAGGCAGGGTTTGTCCCTCTAGTCTCATATAAATGTAAATTCTTGGATCTATTTTGCTACTCACATTTTATAAATATATTTCTAAATTAATTTTCACCTGCTCATTTGGAAGCTCCTTGATGATATTATTTTTACCATTTTCTGACCTAGTATGGAACTTCCAAGCTCTTTGTATTTCAAAGCCCCAGAAATCTGTGATTTCAGTAGTGCGGGTATTCCCTCCACCATTACACAAAACAGCTCCTTAACATGCTAATAGATCTTTATGAATAAATGTAGTTGAACAAAATCATTACCTGGTTACATCTTTATGCTTTAAATTATATTTAACTTATGACAGATGAATTCATTGTTGACTGAGCCCTTATTCGATGCCTTATCAACTTGCTAGGAAATTTCAGGCATAGCCTTTAATAACCAAAAGTCACCTCTATTTCATAATGAAGGAACTGAGAATCATTGTAATGAGAAGTCTTAAACATTATGGTCACTTAAAAATTGCCTGATAAATGATCAACTACCCTGCTTACTTAAATCATATGTTACATACAGGGTTTTTTTTTTTAATTTATTCAGTCATTTCTGACTCTTTGTGACTCTTTTGGGATTTTTCTTGGCAAACATAATGCAGTAGTTTGATATTTCTTTCTCTAACTCATTTTACAGATAAGCAAATGGAGGTAAACTGGGGCAACTGACTTGCACAGGTTCACACAGCTATTAAATGTCTAAGATCATATAGTTTAGATCTTACTTATTCAAGTTCTATTCATTGGCTATCCTTTGAATACAATACTTCATTTTAATCTTACTTGGTAATTTTTAGCCCAACATTAGCCAAAACTTTTACAGGCTGTGTTTATTTGGTTTTTAAATTGGTAAAAACAAAAACAAATAAACAAACAAAACAATCAAGGCTTCAGATATCTATCCCTTCCCCTAGATGACATCTTTAAAGACATTTGAGGTGTTGACTTTCCTCTCACACAGTAAAGAGCAAAGGGACATATTTCATTCTTTTAGTACAGGTCTATGTACATATTGGCAGTGATGTCATGTGTAACATCTCTTCCAGGGTTACTTTTTCAGTCGCCACTGACATTAAGAATTTGGGTCCACAAAAACTATCTCTACTTTGGGGTTTTTAGGAGTAAATCTTAGGATTTACTTAGGGGCTGGATTTCTAGTTGTATCATTCTAAAGTACTTCTCAATAATAATAACTGACCAAATGAATTAACTTTTAACAAAAAAAATTTACTGAAAAATTATTTTTAAAAAAGCAAATCAACAACAATTTAAAACCCCAAAGTCCTTGCATGGAGAGAATGAATTCAAACAAAAGAAGGAAGTGCATATTTCCAAGAGGTTATTTATATGTGGAAATTATGTTGATGTGAATACATGCTATACATTATTCCTCTAATTCAAGTTGTATAAAATCATAATGAGGTTTATAATTGATGTTGTTTTATATTATATACCTCTTTAGGTGTTCTTTCTCCAAAAGATATCATTTCATGGTGTTGGTCTAAATTTGGATATGGCCAGTTATATTAACATAGTATCTTTTGTTCTGAAAGATAAAGCTGACTAGGACTATAGACCAAATGAATGTTTCAAAAATTCAACCTTGCATTTCCTTTCCCTTAACCTTCTTACAAAATGTTTGTCTTATGCTTTCTTCTACAGCAGTGAGAAGGATCAAAGCAGTAGTTCTTATTGATTCATGCTTTTATTCAACAGTATAATGCATGTGTATTGACTATTTGAAGTTTAGTTTGGCATGTTATTTTGCTTTATATATCCATAGTTAACTACTGTGAGTTCTGTCATAAAATATCATATTATTGCCTATTATTACCACCTGAATTAATATAGAAAAACTTTATTGATAACTTAATAATTAATTTCCTTCATTTTAAAGTAGCAAATGTACTTTTCTAAAATTATACAGCAGAGTCCAATACAGCAAAGAAAATAAATGTGTTTTATATTTGCATAGGCACCTTTTTTTTTTTTTTTTGCTTTGAAAGTAAAGTATCATGAATGCAAAATCTGTGAATTTTCCCATTCTTCTCAAGGAGGCAAGAAGAAAAAAAAAAGTGGGTAACTTTTCTTCTCTCAAAGAATCTTCATAGGGTAGCAGTTACATTATTGAAATTTCTCAGAATTCTAATATTCAAATATAAATATAAAATTGGATCCAAAATTTAAATGACATAATTATCTACATTTTGCATTATGTATGAAAATGTCTCTTTTTTCCCCATGCATTATTGTGAATCTCTTGGTCTTTATGCTTGATTGACATCTTTCTTCAGACGAGGAGAATCCAGATTCCAAGTGAACATTAAAATTATGAGTGTTAATGTACCAACCTCACATTGGTTATTACCTATATCTTATTGGAAAACAAAACAAAACCAAATCTGAAAACTAACCTTAATGCAGAGTGGTGTGATATTTATATTACAAATCCAATGAGTAGACTTGTAGTTGTTCAGTTTTTCAGACATTAGAACGATCCAGTTCAACACCTTCATCTTGTAAATGAAGAAACTGCCAAGAAAAGGAAATTAACTTGTCCCTTTGGTCACAGAAGTGATGAGTGGCAGTCAGACATTGGACTCAGTGCCTCTTTGGTCACCCCCACAGAATGCTCCCTCCTTTCTTAATATAAAACATTTTCACTTTCTTCTGTGAATGGCTTAGTTGTGAAAGGGGACAAAAGAAGGACTTTTATATGGGGAAAAAAACTCAAAATATATAAATGAAGTAACATAGTTTCTCTCATCAAACATTAGGAGAGTTGGATTGTAAGAAAGCCCAGAGAGAAAACTGAATCTGATGGATTTATGTAAAAGGACCTGTTTGAGAGTATCCTGATCTCTCAGCTGAATTATATGTAATTGTTTTTGAGACTATTTACAAAATAGACAATGTAATGTGTTCCATTGCCTGCAATGAAGCCTAAGTTATATATAACTAAATAATGAAATTGAGTTTGAGAGATTAAAATTCAGAAAGTGCTAAATTAAGTATCTGTTTGGAAACAGGGAAGGTTATTTTAGGATTATTGCTTCAAAATTAAAAGATGGATTTCATGAGTTTTATCCCATAAGTGAAAGGTAAGTGAGTAACTGACAACAAGGAAGTTGTGATCTGAAGCATTTTAAATAGTCTAAGGTCAGTTTTGAAGGAAGTAAGTTAAAAGTTAACAGAAGAATTAACAGCCAGGAAGACTTCAATTTCTGTTCATGGGAGCCTGGTGATTAGCTGCTCTTAGCCTAGAAGATCATTGGAAGATTGTTGAATTTTATTCTAGTTATAGCTAGTGCCCTCCAGAACTTAAATATTAAAAGAAGTAAAAACCTTTTGGACAGTTCATGTCAGTTTTTCTGTTTTAAGAGAGAAAAAGAGACAGTAAGGCAGGTATTTCAGCTGCTTTAGTATAAGAAGAGATTTGGTATGGATTGGATAAAGCAGATTTCAGTTGAGTAAAGCTTGGCCATATAACCCAGAAAACCAACCTGAGGAGTTTTATTTTGAGTTCTGTTTTGTCTTAAAAAAGGTAAAAGGCTATTTTGATGGGACTTATTTATTTTTGTCTAGTTAAGAATTTGCTACAGTTTAAGTGATGATGCCATCACAATACATATCTCTTTTAAAGAATTACTGAGTTAAAAACTTCTCACTATTTCATCAGCCCAAGAATACAGGGGGACAACATTTAAGAAAAGACTAGTGAAAGATAAAGGGAGTATAGTTGGCAGTTTCACATAATGCAAAGTTTTCATAGAAAGTCAGAATTTAATAGTTGTCAGCTGTCTCAAACACATGGGTTTCTTCACTCAATCCTCTAGGTTTGGTTTCTTTATGTAATTGTACATATTTTCTCATAGGCATTGTGTGCATTGGGTTGAAGCCGTGACAGATTTTTGGATGAAACATGATGCTACTAGATTTACCTTATTTGAGTAATTATGATATTATAATTATTTTACCATTACTTTATTTTTAAATAAATATTTCCATTTTAAGAAATGCTATCATGATGGCTGATTTTGTATTGAAGAAAGAACACACTAGTAGGAGCTCAGGAGGTAAAAATTGGAAAGTAGGGACTAAGTCCTCCCCCAAAAGATTAATGCTAAGGATGCAGAATATGAACTGAAATTTTATGGAGTAATGCCTCTCTGGGAACCCCAGACCTGACAATCCAAGAACAGACTAGAATAACTCCAGAAAACATAAGTGGAAGTCATACTTATGAGTAGCTAGTGTAATGGGCTATTTGTTGCCAAATCTGTTTACAAAATAGACAATGTAATGTGTTCCATTGCCTACAACCAAGCCTAAGTTATATATAACTAAATTATTGCTGAGAGCCGGAATGTCTTAGTGTAACTACTTTTACTGTTTTTATAAATCGTAATGGATTTGTTGGCCCTTATATAGTTTGTCCACAATAATAAAGATGTTGAATTAATAACCATTATGAATATCCTCACATTTGCAGGCATGCTTTCTCATACCAACTTGATTTACAGGACTAACTTATTAAGTGGGAAACTAGGAAGTAAATAATTTGCCTTATTATACCCTTAAATCTCTCAATGCTTTATTCTCACTAGTTATATATAACTCATGCAAGTGTGATTCTATAGTATGACATCTTCAACGATAGATTAACATCCTGTATTTGAAGACTTGCAATGACAGAGAGATCACTATTTTCAAAAGAGCTTGTCATAATTTGAGGTTCTACTAAATGATAAGAAATTATATTAAATTAAAAACTTTTGTGCAAACAAAACTAATGGAGGTAAGATTAGAAAGGAAACAATACACTGGGAAAACTTATTTACAATCAAAGATTCTGATAAAGTCCTCATATCCAAAATATATAGAGAATTGACTCAAATTTATAAGAAATCAAACCATTCTCCAATTGATAAATGGTCAAAGGATATGAACAGACACTTTTCAGATAAAGAAATTGAAACTCTTTCTAGTCATATGAAAAGGTGCTCCAAATCATTATTGATCAGAGAAATGCAAATTAAGACAATTCTAAGATACCACTATACACCTCTCAGATTTACTAAGATGACAGGCAAAGATAATGACCAATGTTGGAGGGGATGTGGGAAAACTGGGACACTGATGCATTGTTGGTAGAGTTGTGAATGGATCCAGCCATTCTGGAGAGCAATTTGGAACTATACTCAAAAAGTTATGAAACTGTGCATACCCTTTGATCCAGCAGTGCTACTACTGGGCTTATACCCCAAAGAGATACTAAAGAAGGGAAAGGGACCTTGATGTGCCAAAATGTTTGTGGCAGCCCTGTTTGTAGTGGCTAGAAGCTGGAAAATGAATGGAAGCCCATCAATTAGAGAATGGCCAATAAATCGTGGCATATGAATGTTATGAAATATTATTGTTCTGTAAGAAATGACCAGCAGGATGATTTCAGAGAGGCTTGGAGAGACTTACATGAATTGATTCTAAGTGAAATAAGCAGAACCAGGAAATCATTATACACAGCAACAAGAAGATCATAAGATGATCAATTCTGGTGGAATTCAACAATGAGATGAATCCCAAGTTCTAATTGTTCAGTAATGAAGAGAATCAGCTACACCCAAAGAGAGCATTATGGGAAATGAGTGTCAACCACAACATAGCATTTCCACTCTTTTGGTTATTGTTTGCTTACATTTTTATTTTCCTTCTTGGATTTTTTCCTTTCTTTCTAGGTCCGATTTTTCTTGTACAGCAAGATAGCTGCATAAATATATATACATATGTTGGGTTTAACATAAACTTGGCAAGCAAAAAACCCGCCTGTTTACCAAAAACATCACCTCTAACATTTACCAGTATTAGAGATACTGCCTGCCCGGTGAGTTATAACTGTTAAAGCTGCAGGATCCTGACCATGCAAAGGTAGCATAATCACTTATCTCTTAAATAGGACTAGTATGAATGGCATAATGAGGGTTTAACTGTCTCTTATTCCCAATCAGTGAAATTGACCTTCCCATGCAGAGGTGGAAATAACATATGAAACATGTATTCCAATACATGTAGGTAGTCCACTATCTGCCATCTAGGGAAGGGGGTGGAGGGAAGGAAGGGGAAAGTTGAAATACAAGGTTTTGCAAGGATCAATGTTGAAAAATTACCCATGCATATGTTATGTAAATAAAAAGCTATAATAATAAAAAAAGAAAGAAATTCTTCCTTGTAATGAAATGAAAAGAACCTCATATGACTTTTGCCCATTGGTATTAGCTTTGCATTCCAAATTCAAGTTAAATGAATCGAATCTTTCTTCTATGTAACATTTGTCTTTAGAATGAAGACAGTGGTAGATTATTGTCTTACATATTTTATTTTTACAGTCATAGAACCACAGTTAAGCGACTTCAGTGATTACCTAGGCCAACGCAGATCTGACCATGGATCCCCTTTTCATAATCCTCAATGTCAATTTCACAGTTTCCTTCAGTTAGTCTTCACAATGATATTGCTTTTTAAAAATTCTTTTAAAATCTTGAATATCATTTGGATGTTCTTAAGCTTCTTAATAGCCTTCCTAAAATATAGCCTGCAAAACTTAGCTTTGTGATGGACAACTCTCAATTAGTTGATAAAATAATGCCTAATAAATTATTAAATAACCATAACTTTAAGCATTTTACTATTCATGGAAATTCAAATTTTACTATGGCAACCTTGAAGCCTGCAAAACTTTTGAGACTTTAAATTCTAGCACAGAGAAACCATTAGACAATAAGGTATTTCAGTTACTTAAAAGCCTGGTAGAAAAATTTAATACTCCTGGGGAATTCCTATTTAACCTCCAAAGAATCTCTTATCTTGAATTCTCTTATGAAAGAATAATTTCTGTTTTGATTTTAGTAATTTGAAAATTGAAAGCCTTTTTATTTCTCTTCTCACATTCAAAAGCCTCCTCAGGAAACTATTTTACCTGCAATGTGGAGCTGAATTCCTAAACCTTGTGATTTACAAGGGAATTGTATTACTTTTTCCTTTTGTGTGGAGAAGTAGCTTAAGAAACTGTTTTCTGATATTAATATACCATAAATTCTTAACCCTGCCAAGAGGAACAACATACCTGATATATAGAATAAAATGACTATTTCAGAGTCAACTAAACTCTCTGAAGAAAATGAGCCTCTTTACAAGCATAGTCTATCATAAAATTCAAAAGAGTTACTTTTGGAAGGAATCAGGTATATTAACAGCAATTTATGCTTAATCCTTGTGACTAATACATTTTAGGGTTCATATGAGAAGCTTAAAGGCATGATATTTGTGCCTATTTTGAATAAAAATCCATATGGTATAGATGGCCAAGGAAAATTCATCTTTATGGAACTATTAAAGATATGTAACTACAATCTAATTATGAATGTGTTTATTCTACAATGTTCTTCATACCATCTATTCCCTCCAGTTCAGGAATGAAGTTATTTTTTTCTATTTCTGTAAATTCACATATTACTTTCAAGAAGCTTTTTTTTAAGAATTCAAAACAGTAAACCAAAAATAAAATTTATGCCAGGTCTTTCAACTGAATTCAAAGCCAATATTCATTAAATGACAGGCATGAAATACATAACAATCTAAAGCAACTGAATACAGTCTGGATTAGGACCAGGAAGAAAAAGAATAAAGCATTCATTAAAAAAAGAAACACAACAAAGAATCCCTCTCCTTTCTCTTTACTATAAATATAAATATATAAATATATATATGTATACACACATACACACACATATATATATATATATATACATATATATGCACACACACACACATATATATATATATATATCACATTTGACCTTAGGCTAAATTAAGGATAGAGGGGTGAAGCTTTTCTGAGAATTACAATGGGGAAGAAATTGGCAGAATTAATAAGAATAATATTATTAATAATAATTGAATATAGGAAATAGCACAAGATTTGAATCTAGACTGGGAAAAGAAGGAGAAAGGAAATAAGAGATTAGACAAGGAACTTATCTCATCTTCACCTTCAGCCCACATAAAACTATTATGATAGTTCCAAATTGATATAACTGATCACTTTGCCTCTAATCTTTCCATGCTATAATCTGTCACAGGAACAACTAGAGTTTGGCACATATCTCCCATTCCTCTAGAAGATTCATTGGCATTCTATTGCCTCTGTGATAAAATACAAACTTTTCTTTGACATTTATCCTCCTCCACAATCTGGATCCAACCTAACTTTTCAAACTTAATCCACACAATTCACACATTCTATGTTTAAAGGAAACTAGTCTATTTGCTGTTTAAAATGCTTTTTATTTCTCTTCTCACATTCAAAAGCCTCCTCAGGAAACTATTTTACCTGCAATGTGGAGCTGAATTCCTAAACCTTGTGATTTACAAGGGAATTGTATTACTTTTTCCTTTTGTGTGGAGAAGTAGCTTAAGAAACTGTTTTCTGATATTAATATACCATAAATTCTTAACCCTGCCAAGAGGAACAACATACCTGATATATAGAATAAAATGACTATTTCAGAGTCAACTAAACTCTCTGAAGAAAATGAGCCTCTTTACAAGCATAGTCTATCATAAAATTCAAAAGAGTTACTTTTGGAAGGAATCAGGTATATTAACAGCAATTTATGCTTAATCCTTGTGACTAATACATTTTAGGGTTCATATGAGAAGCTTAAAGGCATGATATTTGTGCCTATTTTGAAAAAAAATCCATATGGTATAGATGGCCAAGGAAAATTCATCTTTATGGAACTATTAAAGATATGTAACTACAATCTAATTATGAATGTGTTTATTCTATAATGTTCTTCATACCATCTATTCCCTCCAGTTCAGGAATGAAGTTATTTTTTTCTATTTCTGTAAATTCACATATTACTTTCAAGAAGCTTTTTTTTAAAGAATTCAAAACAGTAAACCAAAAATAAAATTTATGCCAGGTCTTTCAACTGAATTCAAAGCCAATATTCATTAAATGACAGGCATAAAATACATAACAATCTAAAGCAACTGAATACAGTCTGGGTTAGGACCAGGAAGAAAAAGAATAAAGCATTCATTAAAAAAAGAAACACAACAAAGAATCCCTCTCCTTTCTCTTTACTATAAATATAAATATATAAATATATATACATATATATGCACACACACACACACACACATATATATATATATATATCACATTTGACCTTAGGCTAAATTAAGGATAGAGGGGTGAAGCTTTTCTGAGAATTACAATGGGGAAGAAATTGGCAGAATTAATAAGAATAATATTATTAATAATAATTGAATATAGGAAATAGCACAAGATTTGAATCTAGACTGGGAAAAGAAGGAGAAAGGAAATAAGAGATTAGACAAGGAACTTATCTCATCTTCACCTTCAGCCCACATAAAACTATTATGATAGTTCCAAATTGATATAACTGATCACTTTGCCTCTAATCTTTCCATGCTATAATCTGTCACAGGAACAACTAGAGTTTGGCACATATCACCCATTCCTCTAGAAGATTCATTGGCATTCTATTGCCTCTGTGATAAAATACAAACTTTTCTTTGACATTTATCCTCCTCCACAATCTGGATCCAACCTAACTTTTCAAACTTAATCCACACAATTCACACATTCTATGTTTAAAGGAAACTAGTCTATTTGCTGTTTAAAATGCTCTTCATTCCATCTCCTACTTTCATGTATTTGTAAAGCTGTCTCCTATGCTTGAAATCAAAATACTCTCTTTTTACCTCTTGAAAACTTTAGTTCCACTCAAGATTCAAATTACCTCATGTGATAGATCTTTAATAATTTTTTTCCTTATCCTTCTAATTAGTGTTCTCTCTCCCTCCAAAAAAAAAAAATGAACTTATGTAAAATATATATTTAATTCTCTATGAAAAGATTGATTTGCTCTAAAAGAATATAACCTCCTTTCAGAGCAGGGACTATTTTCCCAGCTATCTTTTCATACTCAGAGCATGGTTTAAGGATTAGTAATTATTGTGTTTATTAAATACTTTGTGAATTGAATGTTAGTTAAATCCCAAGTAATTGTAACAACATTTGCTTCTTTGTGCTATTTTTCCCCAGGCTTAACATAGAGGGAAAAGAGATACATTAAAACAAAATTTTTGTCAAGCTGAAGTATCTTAAAAAATAATAAAATTGAACATGAATGGTAAGAACTTACACATAAATAAAGAAGATGGCAGAATATTTCAGAGAAAATTATAAGAAATTGGAATATCTAATGTATTTAAACACAGGTTTATCCCATTTAAAATGAAGATATAGAGTAGAATATTATGACAAGTATTTTTTTAAAAATTACTTTAATTATATTATCAAAGGAAGAAAAATTTTTTAAAAATAGATAAAGCAAAAAGAGATGAGCAAGGAAAAGTCAGAATACTTAGATATATTGTATAATAAATAATGAAAGTTTGTAGCATATTAAATATTGAAAGAAAAATGAATTTTAGAAAACAAAAAATAATGGTTTGACATTCTTCTTTTAGTTTAAAAAATTCTAAGATAAAAATAGTTTAAAATATAGCAGATAGATTTTTTCCAATTATTAAATGGAAATATTGTGTGTGTGTATTCTATATCCTGTGGAACCTCAAATTTAAGCATATGCTAAGGAGTTCTATCTAAATGGAAATGAAACATTATCCTTAAAAAAGATATAGTCAAATACAAATAATAAAAATAGTGCATTATTATATTACAGCAAGTTATTGCTATGCCAGAATGTGGTAGTATGTGCATGATACAAGTATGATAGTTTTAAGGGGGAGATTTTTCATCCCTGAACATATTTTTTAAAAAAAACAGTTAAATGTACAATAAAATCTCCAATAAATCAAAAAAATTAATAACCCTAAATAAATAATGTATAAATTCTCAAAATCAAGCAAGAGAAAAATAATTTCAAAAGAAAAATTACCATTGATCTAATAAAGAAAATTGTTTGTTTCTTTGTTTTTTTAAAGAGCGATAAAATAAACCCTTAGTAATTTTAATTGTTTTGTTTGGTCTTGAAAGTTGATTAAGCTCTATTGAGTTCTCTTAATAGCTACCTGGAATTTGACTTCAAAAATGAGTTTTTTTGTTTGTTTCTTCATTTGGGGAGGACAATTTCTAAGTGTTGTTACAATTTTAGATTGTTCTCACTTGGGAAGTAACAATAACTGACCTTTATATAGTAATTTAAAATGTTTGAATCTTGTGTTTGTGTGTCCAATTAATCCAACGAAGTAGATTTTACTATCACAAAGATTTCCTTAGCTTAGAAAGGTGGATTTGCTTGTGTTCACACAGCTAATTAATGTTAGCGATGGGATTTGGACATATTTTCCTGATTTTAAGTTTAGCACTTTTAATCTCTATAATATGCTGATTCCTAATTGTCAATAATTTAGAGCTAAATCTGGATCTCTCACACTTAGGTAGATGATATTCATATAACTAACAACAAAACATTTTTTAGATTAGTTACTTGTTCAAATTTATGCTATGTATATTCGATAAAAATTTGTTGATTTTGAATATTATTCTTTGGGGATGGAGAAAGGGATGGGTCATGTAATAACTGAGTTACTACATTCAAATTAGTTGGATTTTCAAAGTAAATTGTAATATTTGCATTTATTGAAGGATAAAAAAAATCAGTGCTTGTTAGTATTTTCAGCAGAAAGAAAAGCGTTAAACTGGGAACACATTTTGTATAATCATCAACTATGGAACTGCATCACAATTTATGTTTGTGGTTCACCTCAGAATCTATTCCTTTAAAAGAATCTCAAGATCACTACATATGAAATGATTTAGTTCCAACCTGAGAAAAAAGAAGAAATGTAGTCAAACTAAACATGATTAGAGTAAAAGTCTGTATACTTTTTAGCTCTAATGATAAGACTATTCATACCATGCATTTTAACTACACATGCATTTTGTAGATCTTTTTAAGGCGCAATGGGTATCATTGATGAGCAACAGTACCTGCACAGACGGTATAATCATCACAGCTGTCAGTAAAGCCGACACTAATGTGTCCTGAAAGAGTGATTAATGGGTTTTGACAATATCATTGCATTGCATATTTAATCAGATTATACATCTGTTAGAAATGGTGCACTTTTAACATCTGCAGTCAAAACCCACAATCTGTATTCAGATCATCACCTCAACAGAGGCACGCAACACAATCTATGTCAGTCTTTTGTTGACAAGTTAAAACTGCATGCCAGAAACAGATGAATCATGACATTTTCTGGATCCATTTAATTTTTTTCTTAATTTCCGAGAGGTTTATTCTCTCCTTAGCTTGTGTACATTAATAATGAGGATGAGATCAAGTATGTAGAGGTGTGTTAGACTCTAAAGTTAAGAGGTACACAATGATTTGATTTTCAAAAGCAAATTAGCCCTAATTGGCCATAATTTTATAAACAAGCATTTCAAAATGTTATTAATTTAAGAAGGAAATATAGCATGGGGCAGATTTTCATATTAGTAATAACTCTATGGTGGTAATTATCATTGTCATTTATGATAAAAGTAATGCATAATTGTGTAGGGTTTAATGTTATCTCCTCTCACTATTATCACATGATCTCTTTGGGGACTTCTATTCCATCTGAAGGAAGATTAAAGGTTGAAGTGCTGATATAGGGAGCAAATCAAAATTAAAGACCAAAATAAAATAAAATACTTCAAATGAACCCTCTCCTTGCCTTCACCTAGTATACTCTCTTTTTTCCAGAAGTAACTCAATCATCTCCTATCAAAAAAAAGTCTTTGCTGAACCCATTGTATTCTTTTACCCTCCCTTGCAAGCAAATTTATAATTAGCCACTGTGTATATTTATATTTTATTATTATTATACACATTATATGTACTATACATGCTTCCCCAATTTATAATGTAAATGAGTATGGATTGTTTCATTCTCCAGAATTCTATCCACAGTACCTACAACAGTTTCAGGCATGTAATAGGCACTTAAGAAATGCTTGCTAATTTATTTGTTGATTAAATATTTAAACATGGTAGAGTATTATGAGTTATATTGCAACACAAAATACTAAAACTAAGTATATGTATTAGAGTGGGAGGTTTATATTTTTTAAAAATCATAAGGGTAGCTAGATGTGACTAAGAATTAATTTAAATGGTTCTTGTAGGAAGTGACACAATTTTGAGGGTACTAAGCAGTTATCAAAATATCAGAAAAGTAAGGAGTCCAAGTGCTTCTAGCAAGAGAGAGGAGGAATATAAATCAGTCATCAAATTATACCCTATGCTTATTTTTCTATTCCTATAAAATTTTAAAAATATACATGTTCATTGATATACTTCATGAAGGTATCAAAAGGGAATGAAGAAGATTTTATAAATACTATCCTATAGTATATCTTTGGTGTCACACAACTCTTGGAATTGTACAGAAAACCTCATAGCCAATGGTGTTTACTATTTGTTGACTATTTTTAAAAGACTATTTGAGAAGAAAATGCTAACATGAAGACTTTTCTATATCAGAGTCTACTAATGACCAATTTACTGGATTAATATGATTGTGGACCTACACAAGTATCGATATACATATTTTATGTTAACCTCTGAACTTAAATGATTTTGCTTTATATCACAATCATCTCTGTAGACAAATTTTTCATATTATTTAAGTTTGCTTTGAGTTCATCTTAGTGTATCTAATATTACTCTTAAAGCTTTATCAACTTAAATGAAGATACATTTGTATATGCATGTATATTATATGTATACATATGTTTGTATACATACATATAACAAGTTATGGGTAGATAAATTCTATATGTATCCTTTTAAATTATATCTACATATGTATATACCTATGCATATATGCATAGACACATGCGTACACACATGCACATATTGTGTATACACACACACACACATATATATATATATATATATATATATATAAAATCACTAGAGTTTTTGGTTTCTAGAAGACCTAGATCCAGATTATGTCTCTGAACACATTCTACTGTAGTTGTTTGATCATAAGAACATCATTTAAATGTTCATAATTTTCCACAAATTTCTCAATGCATAAGCATTCCTGGACAGAGTTTCTATACCTGAAGTTAGTCACACTGATGACATTAGGGGTCCAGAAATGAACTAATAAAATAAAAAATAACTAGATAGAGGGATGGATTGATAGATAAGTAAATGACTGATTGATACATAAATGTGATAAACAAAATTTATTACATTAGAAAAATCAAATAAGCAGAACAATGACCAAAAAAATACATTGATGTCCTGTGATCATAAGAGTTAACATTTCAAAAAATTTCATCCAGCAATGGTTAAATAGTGATATTTAACATAAAAAAGTTGATATAAAGAACTATAATCTATGTTTTAAATTTTATTTTTTGAGCAATGAGTAATACACAGCATCCAAAATAGATGTAACATTTAAAGGAGAAAAACTGCTAGCTCTATTTTTTATAAAATTAGAAAGTATATAGCCAAAAAATATTTTGATTGCTGTATAGCAAAAAAGAAAAAAATCCCAAAATAATTTTGAAAATTTTTCTAATTAAAATAAGTAAAAATAGGATTCCTGATGGTTCCCACAATGAAACTTGAAATTGAGGCAAATTATTGAGTTATCCTTTTCGATCCATATCTACCTATCAATAAGGACATTGTTCAAGAAATTGAAAAGCAAACTCATTCCTTTTTTCCTAAAATTTGGGGTACAGGTTATATTTAGGAAAGACTAATACCTCAGGTGTGAAGGCTGCTGAGATTTTACAGGACTGTTTTGCATCTTTGGTCTCCATTTAATCCATCTAATTCTCATCTGTAATTCCAAGAAGCTGTAAGATGCACAGTAGCCAAAGTCCTGTAAAATGCTTAGGCAGCTTGTTGGAATCCTTACAAACTGCTAACTAATTAGAGTCGATCTAATCTTACAAGAAGACGTTTTGGGCAGAACCTGAAACAAGGTACTAAGTAGAACTAATTAATACAAGGCTTGTGTTCACACCTTTACTCATTGGAGTTCACAAGTATGGGAGTTTCACAAAGTAAACTTTGTAACTTTATGAGTTCACACCTCCCTTGAAGCTCTTTGTGCCAGAGAGCACTATGGGAGAAAACCCACAATCCCTCTCTTGAAGGAGCATAAATAGAGCTTCAATGGGCCAGTCAAAGAAGTTTTTCAGAGTGAAGAATCTACAAGTCGAGATTTCAGCGGAGTTACGCCAGAAGCCCTCTCTCCAAGGCAAGGCAAGAGAGAATATATTCCACTTGGCTGGTTGGTCACAGAAGAGAGTTCAGTTGCATTGAAGAGGAGCACTCTGGTGCAGACACAGAGCACTTTGGGAGAACTCACACCACTGTGATAGGTGGCTGGGCTCCTGCACGCCCCCCATGAGACCAAGCTGGTCTGAAAGATTCACCAGAAAGCTAGCCGAGCCCCAAGTGAAGGAGACAAGAGATTCATTCCATCTCTGTGCTGGTTGGAGGCTGAAGAAAGCAGAGGCAGAGGCTGAAGGACAGAACCTTTGGATTTGGAGATATTCGGAGGGCTCTAAGCTAAACCGGCTGTGTTTTGAGAAGAATAAGAACAGATTCAGATCCATCTGAACTAGATCACAACAGCAGCTGAACTAAAGCAGGTTGAGGGTGTCCAAGAGTCTCAGATCCTATGGTGAGTTAGGGTGGTGTCTATAAGCATGTACAGACTTGCCCTAGTGGAATAGGGAGATGAGAATAACTTGTTCCAACAGCCAGGTGTGGAACCAGGTGTGGTACTTAAAGCTTAGTTAGACATCAGACAAAGACAGAATCCTGTGCATCTGGAGTTATCACTTGTCTTTTTGATTCTGTCCTGCTGCTGGACAGTTGTGGCTCTATGAGAGATTCCATGCAACTCTGTCTCACTCAAATCCAATTTACTCAGAAATCAAAAGACATTACTGTACATTTTATCATTTCTATCCTCAAAGTCCTGTGGCTATGAGTGAGTAAGAAGTAGCAGGTATGGATACACTGGGACCTGTAGTCACAGTCTGCACACAGGTGGGCCAGGTCATTGAATCATCTTCTCACTGAAAGCAATAGTAGATTCAGCAGCAATCTGAGTGTCTGAGTGGCCTTTTAAGGCCCACACTGCTCACTCCTATGTGTAGGGAAGGAGCTAGAAAAAGTGCCCTATACACTTAACACCGTACACCAAGATAAGGTCAAAATGGGTTCATGACCTAGGCATAAAGAATGAGATGATAAATAAATTGGAAGACCATAGGATAGTTTACCTCGCAGACCTGTGGAAGAGGGAGGAATTTATGACCAAAGAAGAACTAGGAATCACTATTGACCACAAAATAGAAAATTTTGATTATATCAAATTGAAAAGTTTTTGTACAAACAAAACAAATGCAGACAAGATTAGAAGGGAAACAATAAACTGGGAAAACATTTTTACAATCAAAGGTTCTGATAAAGGCCTCATTTCCAAAATATATAGAGAATTGACTCTAATTTATAAGAAATCAAACCATTCTTTAATTGATAAATGGTCAAAGGATATGAACAGACAATTCTCAGACGAAGAAATTGAAACTATTTATAGACATATGAAAACATGCTCCAAATCATTATTAATCAGAGAAATGCAAACTAAGACAACTCTGAGATACCACTACACACCTGTCAGCTTGGCTAGAATGACAGGGAAAGATAATATGGAATGTTGGAGGGATGTGGGAAAACAGGGACACTGATAAATTGTTGGTGGAATTGTGAACACATCCACCAACACGTTGGTGGAAATTCTGGAGAGCAATTTGGAACTATGCTCAAAAAGTTACCAAACTGTGCATACCCTTTGATCCAGCAGTGTCTCGACTGGGATTATACCCCAGAGAGATGCTAAAGAAAGGAAAGGGACCTGTATGTGCCAAAATGTTTGTGGCAGCCCTGTTTGTAGTGGCTAGAAGCTGGAAAATGAAAGGATGCCCATCAATTGGAGAATGGTTGAGTAAATTGTGGTATATGAATGTTATGGAATGTTATTGTTCTATAAGGAATGACCAGCAGGATGAATACAGAGAGGACTGGCGAGACTTACATGAACTGATGCTAAGTGAAACGAGCAGAATCAGGAGATCATTATATACCTCAACAACGATACTGTTTGAGGATGTATTCTGATGGAAGTGGATCTCTTCGATAAAGAGAGCTTTACTTGATCAAAGATGGACAGAAGCAGCTACACCCAAAGAAAACACAGTTTATATTCATAAACTGCTTGCATTTTTGTTTTTCTTCCCGGGTTATTTATACCTTCTGAATCCAATTCTCCCATTATCCCCATATCTTCCATAATCCAATTATATATATATATATATATATATAAAATAAAAATAACAAAAAAAAGTGCCCTAAAAATTGTCTACTTACCTAATCCTGATTGGATTTCCCTGGCAGGAGGGATTCCCACCCTGTGGTCAAGGCACTAAAAGTTGATTCTGCTTACCATTGGTAAATGAAATGTGCTCACACTTATAGACAACACAAAATTCAACAGACCTGAAAGAAGATCAGCTCTTGTTGCTAAAGAACTCAACAAGTATCACATACTAATAACATCCCTGAGTGAGACAAGGTCAGCAAATCAAGGCCAGCCTACTGAAGAAAGAGCTGATGTGTGAGTGACTGATGAAAAAGGAAGACTGTGAAGTTAGTGTAGATTTTGCAATCAAAACTAATCTAGTAAACAAGCTTATAAGTCTTCCAGAAGGAGTTAATGATAGGCTGAAGACAACGTGATTGTCACTTGCAGGAAAATACTATGCTACCAGCATCAGTGTCTATGCTTCCACTATGACAAACTCTGATGAAGTCAAAGAAAAATTTTGTGAAAACTTAGAGATCCTCATGATCCATGTGCCAAAAAAGGACAAGCTCATAATTCTGGGTGACTTTAATTTTAGAGTAAGCTCAGACTACCAGCCATGGCAGGGAATCCTTGGAGGAATAGAAACAGCATCAATAAGGATCACTTACTGTTGAAGATGTATGCATGTCATAAATTCATCACCAACAAAGTATTCCATTTACCCAAATGGAACAAAACTTTGTGGGTGTACCCTGGCAGCAAACATTGGCATTGAATGGACGATGTGTTTGTAAGAAGAGAAAGGATGTGAGAGTGACCAAAGTAATGTATGGTACAGAGTGCTGAACTGATCATAGACTTATCTTCTCCAAGCTAAATATCCATATTTAGCAAAAGTGCCATCGCCAAGGCAAAAAGACTACTAGAAAAATTAATGTCAATAGATTAGAGCACTTCACTAGGAAGAGCAGTCTGTTGCTAACTTGGAGGGTAAGTTGAACCAACACATAGCTGACAAAAAATGGAGCAGACATGGAGTAGACAGCTTTCAGAGATTTGGTATGCAGCACTGCATTTGCTCATCTTAGAACACTGGCAAACATCAGGTTTGATGAAAATAATGGGGCAATTCAGAAACTGCTGAATGAAAAACAAGAATTCCAGAGGGTGGACCAGCAAGGTTATTCATCCATCTCTAACAAAGTAGCATTCAATTACATTGAAAACAGAGTATAATTGAAAATTAAAGAGATGCAGAATTCTTATTAAGAAGGCAGATGAAATTTGGTTTTATGCTGATAGTAACAATCTGAAGCAGTTTTTATGATGCAATAAAGGCTATTTATGCATCAAAGATCTATGGTGCATCTCAACTACTCAGTGCTGATGGTGTCACACTGATTTGTGATAGGAGAGATGAGCTGAATAGTTTTATAATAGTCTCAAAAGACTGCCATCAATCAATGGAGTTATTGACCATTTATCTCAAATGGAAATCAATCACTCCCTAGCTGAAGTTCCAACTGTTTTGAATGTCCTTACACTACTTTCACATAGTAAAGCACTAGATGCTGATCCTATTCCAGCTAAGTAATTTACAAGGCAGGGGTATATTGCTCATACAAAAGCTTACTGAAATTTTCCAGATTATATGGCAGGAGGAAGTTATGCCTCAGGAGTTCAAGGATGTCTCTCTTGTCCATCTTTACAAAGGTAAAGGGAATAAATTGTGACAATCACATAGCAGGGGGATGGGGTCTTTTCTCAGTTGTTGCCAGCAAAGTTCTTGCTAGAGTCCTCCTTAATAGGCTGACCCTCCATATGGAAAACATTCATCTATTTGAGAGCCAGTTTGGCTTCATAAAGGGCTGAAGAACCATCAGTGTGGTGTTTACTGCCCAACAACTCTAGGAAATTGCTCATACCATAAGCAGAAAAGAGTTCTATATACAACATTTGAAAATCTGAATGAAGACTTTAGTCCTGTAAGTCATGAGGGCTTATGGAAAATTATGTCAAAATTCAGTTGCTCAGAGAAGTTCATCAAAATAATACATCAATTTAAGATGGCATGCTTGCCCAGGTTCTGGACAATGGGCAATAGTCTTGAGTTCTCCCAGTCACAAATGGAGTGAACAAGGCTGTGTGTGTTTGCCCACATGCTTTTTAGCATGATGTTTTTAGCCATGTTTTCAAACATCTTCAATGAGGACAAACATGGAATCAAAGTCAGCTACTGCACTGATGGTAAATTTTTCAACTTGAAAAAGCTGCAAATCAAAATAAAAGTGGATGGAGTCTTGGTATATGACTTTTTTGTTAACAGATGATTATGCACTTAATGTAGCCTCCAAAGCTGAGACACAACAAAATACAGATCAGTTCTCTGCTGCTTGTGTTAATTTTGCTCTAACAATTAAAACCAAGAAAACACAAGCCCAGCACCACACCATCCATATGTGAAATCATCAGTTACAGAAGTTTTAAATGCTGTGGATAATTTATTTTAGAAGTTGTCACATTTTACCTGCATGACTTGGGGAAAACAATTAATTTCTTTCTTCATCAGTAAAATAGGCAGTTGGGCTAGATGACTATCAAGTTTATTTTGGACTCAAATTATATAACCCTATATTATTTCTTTGCTCAAAAATGTTAAGGAACTACCTTATTCTTTGTTCTATCTTTACTCATACCACTACCCTTATTTAGAAATCTCTAGATGGTAAAATTGTTCTCCTTCTTCATGATCTGGTTTCATGAAATGCTTTAGGTGCCATTTCATCCATGAAACTTGATTTCCTCAACTATATTTCTTTCTAACCCCAAACTTTCCATTACTCTTCAGTTTTCTAAAGGCCATTTTGTATAACTTCTAAGACCCTGTCATAATCTAAATCTCATTTCAACTAATAGATTGCAGGAAGAAAAATTTTTATTTATTTCTGCACGGCTAAATGCCCAACACAAAATTGTGTTGTGGTTACAATATTGTTGTGGTTTCTATGTTTCAATAGCCAACTCATTTTTACAGGGAAGGAACTAAAGCAAACAGAGTTAAATGGTTTGCCAAGGGTCACACATATCAAAAGCCTGATGCCAGATTTGAACTTAGGTAAAGGAAATCAGTCCCCAACACTCCATCCATGGGGCTAATAGAGTTCTAGAGCTAAAGAAAATCAGAGTTCAAATACTATTCTGAAATTAGTCACTTAATCTGTATGACTCCATGCTTTTTTATCTGTGCAGTGATGATTATAATGGCAAAGGACCAAATGAGATAAAATATGCAAAACTGCAAGTTTTTAATCATTTTATAGATCATAGTTTTGCAGTGTTTATTTGTTTTTAAAAGTAAAAAGTAAAATAAACTTTACTAAAAATAAACACTCAGAATCACTTTTCATATCTGATAATGAAGACATTAAAATATTAATGCAATAATACATTACAAACACATGGGTTATATAATTAAACAATAGATAATTTGAGGATCAATATTTTAAAAATGGACTAGCAATGCAATTTGAACTATGTGATTATGGGTGAAACTTTAAAAAATTACACCATTATTTTCATTGCTATTCTTTCATAAACTGATAATATACCTTGAAAGATAAGTGCAAGTTTCATTTGGAAATTTTTTCTCACTTTTCTTTAAATTTTCATTTCTCTGTTATAATTCATGATAATATTACTATTTTGCTTTCGCCAAAAGTATTTTCATGACCCTCAAACCTTAAAGATTACTAAATGCTTTACATTGGCATTTCATTTATTAACATATATATGCAAATAAAAGTAAGTTTAAAAACAAAGCCTAACACCAAATCTTATTTCAACTTATTGTCTTTGCAAATCAATGATTATTTTATTTTGTTTTGTTTTAACCAGTTTACAAGGTATCCAACCTATATAAAACAAATATTCCCTACTCCATTTCCCTTTACTGGAGTAAAAAAAAAAAAAAGTGCCTGATTATGAAAAAAACCTGATAATATAGATGGTCAATAATAAGTAGTACATTTTAAAAAATTAAATCTAATTTGAATTTCTTATTGACTGATTTATTTTCAATTTTGAAAAACAGATGCATTCTAGCCTATGAGGCTAGAATTTAATTAATCATCACCTTTTCTCTATCAAAGCATAACTCTTTTTTAGCTCTTGTTAATACAATTAAAGTGAGGCAAATTGCATGGATAAAATCTATTTTAAGACATATAATGTGGCTTATTTCTTGATGATCTTATTCTAAACTTAGAAAAACCCGAGTTCAAACTTAACTTTAGTTATTAGTAATATTACAAGCAAATGATCTGATCACCTGTGATTTAGTCTTTCATTGTAAAATTAAAAATAAAAATATTATTGACAAATGATAATAGTATCCTTTTCAAAGTAATATTTTAGGTCCAATTGATAAATATTATTGCATATGAAAATTATATAGGTAATGAAGCAATATGCAGACCTGAAAAATTTGATTACAATTCAAATAGTGTGGCTTGGGCCTATTCTCAGCATGAACTAATTTTGAAGTGAATTCTGTATATTAAAAAAAGCTATTAAGTTTCTCTTCCATGTCTGTTCTTAATAAACCTCATGCTGCTTAATGTTCAAAATCCATTGTTCTTTAATATGTTTATGGATTTTTATGGGATCAAATATTGATGGTGTATTTAAAAGGTGAACATCTCCAGGCCCACTTTCTGAAAAATTTCATCCTATATTTTATTTCTCCTCCTCTCTCAATAAAAATATTCCCCTTTCTTAGATGTTTATGTGCCTTCATGAACATAAAATATCATTTCAGGAAGTACATTCAAATTCCAGGATTCGGTTCTCATCCTAATACCCTAATCTATTCAGTATATGTTTAAATGTCCCAGAGTTTTGTTAAATAGTACGTCTAGTTATTGCTTATTTCAAAAAACAAACAAAAAATATAAATTTAGTTTTATTTAATTTCAGGAAATATCAACAATATCGCGGGGTAAATCAAATCACCACTATTACTTTAAACATGCCCTGTAAAGCAATAAAGACAGCCTAAGATCCTGAGCCCAAGAGCCCAGGAAACAGTAATGTCTTGTAGATAACTGGACACCTTCTAACCTGGACTTTACTCCCACTATCTAGAGGAATAATTCTTGTGAAGAATGTATCAATAGCAATTGGTCTGGAATTGGTGTTAGTAGTGGCAAGGTTGGAAGGTACATGTACCAGCCAAATTACAACTTGATATCATCTTGATTGCCATATATCCTCAGTCAACCAGGAACCATCAGTTAGATCTGATGACATAGACAATAGATCTGAAATATAGACAATAGTAGTAGAACACTGCCATCACCACAATTCACCACTAGCCACTGTCCAGAGAAGCAACTCATGTGCAGATGGGATAGAGTTGGTTGTTGCCATTTCAGGATTTGTAACTTCCTACCTACTCTTATAATTTTGGATGGGAGAGTTTGGAATTTTGTATTCTAAAAGGCAAAAGAACTAGGATTACAACTAGCAATCGACTAGAAAAACTGGGTATATCCCTTCAGGAGGAAAAATGGATATTTAATGAAACTGAGGATTTTCAAATATTCCTGAGGAAAAGGCTAGAGCTGAATAGAAAATTCGACTTTCAAATAAATGACTCAAGAGAAGCATAAAAAGTAAATATGAAAGAGAAATAAGACATGTGATATTTTCTTTAACTGTTTATATTCCTATATGGCAAGATTTTTGTAATTCCTCATCATTAGGGTAGGAAGAAGAAACGTAAATAGAGAGCACAAATGTGAATGGAATATGAAAGTATGATATCCCTCCAAAAATAGTTAAGGAATAAGAAAAAGGGATTCGTTGGAATCAAAAGGAATAGCGGTAGAATGGGGTAAATTATCTCCCATGAAGAGACAGTATAATGGAGGGGAACATAGGAGAAATATAGGAGAAATTGGAGAAATCAGTCAAAACTGATTCAAAGAGCAAATGGCTTTTTTGGGATGGGTATAGAAATGCATTTTAATCTATATGGAAATAGAATGGAAGAGAAAATACATTATTTTTAAAAGTTGTACAAATACAAGTGTAGCCAATATTAGAACAAAAGCAGAAAGTTGAGGGGGGAGGGGAAAGGGGTTTACAGACAGATTTTCAGATAAAGATCTCGTATCTCAAATTCAAAAATAATTTTGTCAAATCTTTAAGAATATGTGTCATTCTCCAAATGATAAATGTTCAAAGATATCAACAGGCACTTTTCTGATGAAGAAACAAAAAAAATTGTAGTCATAAAAATGTTCTAAATCATTATTGATTAGAGAAATGCAAATTTAAATAATATTGAGATATAATATTATGCCAGCTATATTGGTTAAAATAATTGAAGGGGGAATAAAGACATGTCAGAGTTAATGTGGAAAATTTGGGACACTAATTCATTGTTTGTGGATTTGTAAACTGACCCAACCATTTCAAAGAGCAATCTGGAATTATGCCCAAAGAGTTACTATAGCAGCTCTAAGTTATTTTGACTGTGTTAAAATACCCAATCAAGCATAAATAATATAAAAGGGAAATATCTGCAACCAGTGTAAGAAGTAATAAAAGGACATATATAGGCAGAGGGGAAGAAGGGAGAGGGGAAGAGTATGTATAATAGTTACATATATGTATATGTGTGTGTGTATATATACATATATATGTATATACACACACACACACGTGTGTGTGTATGTGTAGCTAATGGCAGCCATCTCTAAGGTGAGAGAGTGTAAAGAAAAAATGGAGGGAAAGAAAATTACATGATAATATTAATTATATATACAATATTATATATTTAAAAGGAATAGCAAATTGTACATAATAGATTTTCAGTGTCCTAAAAATCATTTTTCCTAGTCTTGTATGTTATGAAAATTGTATTTTTATTTTTTAAGTTCAGAATTAATAAAATAAAATAAAATCATGTGTTAGCCCTACTGTGGTTCCCTCCATAATTTCTGAATTATTTTTTCTGGCTCCTTGAAATGTTTTATCCTTGACTTGATAGCTCTGAAATTTTACTGTACTATTCTGAAGAGTTTTTATTTGAAGACCTTTTATAGGAAGGAAAAATGGATTCTTTCCATTTTTATTTTACTTTCTAAGATATCAGGGCAATTTTGTGTGTTTCTTGAAAGATAATATCTATAATCTTTTTTTTATCATGGCTTTTACATAGACCAATAATTCTTAAACTATTTCTCATTGATCTTTTTAGTGTCAGTTGTTTTTCCAATGAAATACCAAACATTTTTCTCATATTTTCATGTTTTTTTTATTTTGTTTTATTGTTTCTTAATGTTCCATTGCATCCCAATTCAAATTTTAAAGAAATTGTTTTCTTTAGTGAATTTATGTAACTTTTCCATATGGTCAGTTCTACTTTTTAAGAACTTCTTTTCTTCAATGAACTTTTGTGCCTCTTATCATTTGGTCTGTTTTAAGGTGTTCTCTTTTCTTTTTTTATTATTTTTCCTTTGTGAACTGCTTTTTAAAATTATGTTCACAAATCACTATCATTTCTTTTTCCAATTTTTCCTCTACCTATAGCTTTTTAAAAATTCTTTTATGAGATGTTCTAGTACTTGGGGTTATTGCACATTTTTTTCTTTGAGGATTTGCATGCAGCTATCTTGATTTCATAGTCCTTTTCCAAGTTTGTGTTTTGATTTTCTCTGTCATCATATAACTTTCTATTTTGTTGTTGTTTGCTCAGTTTTTCTAGCTAATTTCTTAAATTTTGGTTCTATATTAAATTGAACTATGCTCTAGGAGTGGATGTGATACTTTGTAATTTTAGTTTTTTATCCCACTTTTTTGGAAACTGGCTCCTGGAATCTACAAACTCTCATTTCTTTCAAAGTGTTTTGATTTAAGGAAACAGGTGGTCCATTGCTCTCTTGGCCTATTCTGTTCCTTGTTGGTGACCACAAGCACTCTTTTCTGCCTTGAAATTGTGACTGGGGACTCTGCTCTGGTTAGTCCTCCATTTGTACTGGAACTATGATCTAGAATTGTCTAGGATTAATACTACAGAATCTTGCTCTTAGAGTGAGAATTAGGTCTTTTATAAATCTTTTCACCAGCTGTTTGACTTTCCTACTGTCTGAGATTGGAGCACTGGAGATTGCCACCACTGTTCATTCATTCCAAGGCCTGCTGCTGGATTGATGGATATGGACTACACTAGATGATCTGTACTAAATTTTGCTTCAATCTCACCCCAGTGAGATAGAACCAACCAGAGGATGGAAGTGAAACAATTTTCTAGCCCAAAATAACCTGAAAAATTGGCAGGAAAAGTCTATCACTTCACAATTTATCTTGAGGAATTATTTTAACATTGTTTGAAGGTGAATCTGACAGGGTGCAGGTGAATACCTGCCTTTAACCCACCACCTTGTTTTTTCTGCAGAAAAGAAATTACTTGATACAATTTCCTTGACACCATCAAACACATCAACATCAGAAATTTATAAGCTATTTTATGAATGGAAATAGTAAAGATGCCTTATAATTTGCTTTGTTGCTATGCCTTAAGGAATATGAATCCTTTCCATTTGAAGCCCTTTTATGCATGTTACTCTACTCCATTAGAATCAATTCTTTGAGAGCATGAATTATCTTGCTTTTTATTTGTATTTGTAGCACTTAGCATAGTGCTTTGTATATAGTTGCAATTAAGAATTTTTTTTCATTCATTTACCATCAGGCAATGAAATGAAAATATTACTTATTCTAGCCCCTTGTGTGATTTAAAACTAAATACTGCTAAGTTTCATAATTCAGTTCAAAGTTTGCAGTACAGAAGAGAGAGAGGATTTTAGAGCTGAAAGTTCAGTCAGTATAAGAAAAATTGTAGAGATATTTGAAAATATGAATGGGGCCAGGCAATGTTAGGCCTTGGTTTGTGGAGTTTAATCTGTAGAAAAGCAAACGAGGGATATAAACCAAGACTAACAGAAGCTTAGTGAGTCCCCTGGGAACAAAGGAACAGGAGCCCAGGTAATAATGGGTAAACCAGCCTACTTCAGAAATACAGAAAAGGTTAAAGATTATATGTTAATACGTATTAAGACTGGGTTCATGGGGGTATTCTGTCACTTTCTGAATAGGAAAGGGACAGAAGAGGGACTGAAAAGAAACTACTTTTGAATGAATCTCTGCTATCACCTTGACTTTGTAAAGCCTGGAGTTAATTCTTTATACTATCATGTCTCTTGAAAATGGAAATTATTAGGGCTGCTAGATGGCGCAGTAGATAGAGCACCAGCCCTGAAGTCAGGAGGACATGAGGTCAAATCTGGACTCAGACACTTAATACTTCCTAGCTATGTGACCTTGGGCAAATCACATAACCCCAATTGCCTCAAGAAAAAAAAAATTATTTAATGAGCTATTCTTATTCAACAGATTTAATTTATGTCACCAATAAATATTGTACTTTAAAAATAATCACTCTTCATTTGAATGTCCATTTAATTTATTTTAATATAATTATTACAAAAGACCCAACATTCTCTTGCAATCACTGTGGGTCTACAGAGAGTCATAAATAAAAAACCATGTATGCATATACATGCAGTGAGGAATCTATTCAAAACAATAAGCTATAATACAAATGGAAACACAATGTTCAAAGCTTATGATTGAAATATTTTCAAGCTGTTTTCCATGTGGATGTTCAATATCTAAGGTTGTTTTAGCTAATCCATAGATTGTTTTTCCTAAAACATTTCTATTAAAAAAAGATTAAGAGGTAGGTGTTCCATATTGCAAGGTGTTTAATCTTTATCCAATATTGGATCTTGGCTGAAATATTCCACATTAGAACAAAGAGTGACCCCACTGCTTGATTTTCCCATGATATTCCATCTCTCGTAAAGGTTGATATCCTTTCTCTCTTGAATATATAATTATTTTATTTATTTTAGAATATGATTGCCAGCATGCATTGAACTTTATACATCCCTTAGAAATATAATAGGACTAAATAATGACTAAGAGGATAAATCTTAGTTATTCAGTTAATAAAAATAAAAATGGTAATATGATGCTTTAAGTAGTTTTCAAAATTCTCTGACACCACTTCAATCATTTTCATTTTTTCCTTAGTGTTCCAATGTTTGCTACAGAAGGTTTAATGGATTCTGGTTATGTCTAATGTCACAGTTCAGACCTTTCTTAGACTAAGGCACACTGAAAAGCAAAGAAGTAATCATGATTTTAATGGCCTTTGATGACATCTTCGCTATCTGAGAAAATCTTAGTGCAAAGACACAGACTGCTACACTAGTCTCTACATCCCAAGACAATCAGCTTCAGCTGTGAACTATATCCAGCTTCTTTAGGCATATGCATTAGTAGTATATTCTATATGGGAAATATAGTTTATTTGGGGTAAAATCAGGGCTCCTCAACTGAAGAAAAAAACAACTTTTTTTTTTCCCTATGCTTTAGAACTAACCAAAATAGTAGATAGCTGGGGATGAAGCAGGGCAAGTGATATTCAATGAGGTGAAACTTGTAGTTCAGATGTGTCATTTGGCACTGGAGACAGCTAACTGTTTCCAGCATCTAATTAGGCTGAACCACTGTCTCAGGGGGAAAAAGTAATAAGATGACACTTTCTCCTTAGAAAATACCAAAAAGAAATGTGGTGACACTTTCTAAGGAAATACTACCAAATTAGGAAAAATCCTTATTTTTTGAGTCTCTGGCTAATAATTGAAGGCCGGTTTTGTGTACTTAAATACCCTGGCACATAAGCCTACCAGAACTTTCTCATAAGTCTCAGTACCTAGAGGCAACATTTGTTTAAGTGAGAAATAGAATATGCAATGACCCAACTTATTCCTCACCTAATAGGGTAGGTTAATTCTTCCCTGATGTAATCCAGTCAGTGGCAACAGAGAATCCTCAGCAGCATAGGATGTCTATGTTTCTTTATGAAAATAATTCAGGCATCTGATGGTCTGTTACTTTTGTTTTGAATAAGGTGCTACTTAAAGACAAAAGGATTACAGAACTTTTGCTAGGGATAATCTAATGCATAGCTCTTAGTACATGAAGTGCTGTGCCCAAATGGCTAATCAAATGAGAATTGAGGAACCTGTGCTGGCCAACCTTTGTTGCCCTTCTGTCTCTACTTCCCCCCCTTAACAACTTGATGCTGTGTCTCAGTTGCAGTCTCAATTTGGAACTTCACTTAGCACCTGGGGTCGCACTCTGAAATGACCATCACTCTACCAGATTGGCCCTCTTTTACTATTAGGAAAATCCTCCTGGAAATTCCACTCTAGGAATGAGCCCTCTTTTGACTCTACATTTGACTTTTTGGAAGGATTTCATGTCAACATGGGAATTCCTTCCCCATCCCAACCTCTTTCAGCTGCATTTTGCCTATTGTCCTCTGTTAGATTTTAAGTTCTTTAAAAGGAAGATAGGAACTACTTTACTTTTTTTTTTTTTGCTTAAATCTGCTTATCTAGAGTTTAGCACATAGTTAACATTTAATAAATCTGTTGTTATGCTAATTTGCTTTGCATAAGACATGGTGGCCAATGGCACACCAATGAATGAATTGTACAACAAAATGCAGCAAATGAGTCACCTTGTGCATGATGTGTTAACATTAGAAGTAGTGTGACAATGAAAAGATCCCTTTTGCTCTTTTATAGAATATAATTGCAGCTCCTAAACCACACAGTTGTTGGGAGGCTCCAATGAGAGATACTCTTCAAACTACTAGCAGTGCTCCTGGATATTGCACATGCAAGACACTTTATTTCACAGTTTTGGGAACTGTCTCACATATATGGAATGTTCCTCTTCTTCCTATTTAACAATTGAATTCTCTGGTTTCCTTTAAGTCCCAACTAAAATCCAACTTCTATAGGACACTTTGCTTAATCTCTCCTAATTTCAGTATTTTCACTCTTAATTATTTCCTATCTATCCTATGTACACTTGTTTTGTATTTGTTTCCATATTGTCTCTTCCATTACACTGTAACCTTGAGAGCTGCTTTTCCTGATTCAAGGTCATTGCCCCACTCCCTCTCTCCCTCTCCCCTCCCCGCCAAATAAATTGTTTTTTTCTAATTATAATATAGTTATCTTAATTTCTATGGATTCACAGTAAAGACCATTTCACTAAACAGTCAAAACTTTACTATACATAAGACTATAGCAAATAAGTGTTTTGTTGTCGATATTGTTGTTTAGATCTCATAATTACTGTATGTCAATAGTCATTTTATCATTTGTTCCTTTCAACAATGCTAGGGAAATATTTGGAAATATTATGCTCTGTCCATATATTATGACATAGCAGGCACTAGGAAATTGAAAGACTGCCCAGTAATTACATAGTAAATCTCTGGTTAAAATGTGACTAAAATAATTCAATCAATCATTTAATCAAAATGTGTTAAGGACATCCTATGTTTAGTGCCAGACATGCTTCTAGATGCTAGGAATGCAAAGGTCAAAACATTTCCTGTTATTAAGGAGCTTGTATTTTATATTCTACTGAAATATTTGTTTATTTGAACTTAGACATTTCTAAGCAGTCTTAGAGAGGCATTTGTAACAGACCCGATCTCTATCTGTACACAGTAAAATACCACAGATGACACTCCTCATCTTAGATGGCAAAGTCCATCTAGACCTGAAAATCCTATCTATGACTCAATATTGGCTTGACATACTGGTCAATTCTCTGATACTGAAAATCACACACTAAGGGCTCATTTTTGTGAGTAGATGGAGTTTCCTTAATGCAATTTCTCTATACCAATTAAATCACCAGTATAAGATAGTAACAGTAGTAGTTGTTGTTCTACATCCTCTACTACATCCTCCCTCTTTCTTCCTTCCACTACATCTTCTTCTACTACTTCAACTACAAACCAAAGCCTTTGAGGTAATACAATACTACTGCATTGGGAGGAAGATTCTGTGCTTACCTGACCTTAATGAAATAATTCACTATTTTAACATTGGTTGTCATATTATTATGTTCAGTTTATTAGCTATTCCAGCAATATACAATTTTCCAACTTTTTATGGTGTTTGAAAAATCTGAAAATAGAAAACATTCATTAGAGAAGTAAAATGAAGCACATGCTTTGGAGATGGCACAATTTTTAAAAAGTAGAGATCATTGAAGAAATAAAAAAGGAAAGTTTGTTTTCAGAGATTATTTTAAAGCCAAGTTAACTGCAAAATGGTAAGAGAGCTCAATGCTCTGTCTTTTTCACTGAGTTGAACATTATGATGATATCTTCATGATCTTCTGAGTTATTTTAAAGAATATATACAAAAGATATTTTCATGTACCTAAAAAAAATTTACATTGCTTAATCTTTCATGCCCATGGCTGAGAAAAAGAAATTATAATTACTTTGCCTTTGAATCCTTAAAGTACTCTTTTGAAATATAAATTCTAGGAAAGTGTTTTCACTAGCTAAAATGACAAATCTGATTTGTATGTAGCAATGAGTTAGTACCTGTAATTCCATCTCACATTTAGTAGTCCTTAAGGGACAGTGAATGTATGGCTAATAAACTTTCTTCTTTTTAGGGAGAATCATATTAGTAACTTTATAATTAAGTTTATAATTAGGGGATAAGCTATTGTTATAATTGTTTATTAACTAGCTTATAATTGTGGGATTGATAGCTACTTGGCAAAGTGGAGAGTGTGCCAGGCCTTAAATCAGGAAAAATCATCTCCCTGAGTTCAAATTTGGCCCCAGATTCTTGTTAGCTTTGTGATCCTGGGTCAATCATTTGACCCAGTTTGTTTCTCATATCTAAAAAATGAGTTGAAAAAGGAAATGACAAAGCACTTCAATATCTTTGCCAAGAAAACCCCCCTAAATGGGGTCAGACATAAATGAACATTACTGAACAACCATTCTAGGATAGAATGAAATCAATCTCTGATTTCATTGACATAGAAGCTCCCAAAGAGAAAACTTCACAGCTCCATTCAGATTGTCACCTGTTCTACAATTTGAAGTCCTTAGAAATCTGGTTGAAAAACTGAATAGAAGTATCTTGTCCAGGATCACTACCCGGTATATGCTAGAATCCACATTGTCCCCACTTCAAGGACAGATTTCTATCTAAAAACCAAGTTACCTTTAAACACTTTGAAGTATGCAATTTTTTAAGGTAATTATTATAAGTATCTCATTATATAGAGGTGACAAATGAGCTCTCCAGAGAAGTTGCTGACCCATGATCATAAAGGTAGTAATTAAATCTGTTCTTCTTTCTCACTTTTTATATATTCAACAATTTACCTAACAAAAAAAATCAAGGAATTTCTAAACTAATCTCAGCAAAGAAGTAGTCATTTTATTTAGTAAATATTTTATTTTTGGAGGTCTCTTTTGCATTATATGTATAAGCTTATATGTATATTTATGCCTGAGTATATACATTTATGTATACATTTATACATATATACATAAGATCTATAAATCTATAATGCATTTGCTTATATAAGATACACACATATAATATATGGCATATATACATAGTAAAGTATTATATACACTATATATGTTCACATACACATATCACATAATATTCTAAGAAAACCACTACTTTCTAACTGCGCACAACACTCTATTCATTCTCTAGTTCTTAGCCTATATCCTACTATATATTTAGATAATGAAAATGGATGAAACATGGTTATAAACTTGGCTCACAAAATAACATAACTGGCTAAACCTTAGTCTATATGGAACAGTGTGCCTAATGAAATGAAAAACATCTTACTTGAATATATAAAATCTTATATTTTCTAGCAAAATGGCCATCTGGATGGCATATTTTTCATTCGTTGCTTTTCTTATGCACTGATTCTACTGGGAAACAAATGAGAAGAAAAATAAGAAATAATTTTACAAAAAGGAAAAAATAACGCATTAGGAAAAGTGATATCCCAAAGACAACTAAATTCTCCAATTTTAGAGTGTTCATGCTATTTTTTCCATATTTGTTTTCTGAAGTTCATTAAAAATCACTATTATTTATTTTCAATAAAATACCATAAATTCAAATCTTAAGGAAATAGTCATACGTGTTTTGAACTGCTGAGAGGAAAAAGTAGCAACATATCATTCAGAGGCACTAAATTCAAAATAACCATATCTAAAGTTGTTCTCCTATAAGTTTTCCATTAAAAAAGAAAAAAAAAAGATTTCTTTTTTTGTTATTCTGCTACTTACTGTGCTGGAAAACTTTGAAAAGGAATATAAAATAGATGACCTTAGAATGGGACATGATGAATTAGAATTCTATTTAAGAATTCAAATTAGTTCTTCAGAGAAGTTAACTTGATTTTGAGCCAGGATGAGCTGGTAGAGGATGGGAAAGTGACACTAGCAGGTCAAAATGTGGCTCTTAGACTTTCCTGAAGACAGTTAACAATGTGTTTTGGAGGGGTAGATTTTTCTGAGAATAGATATTATAAAATGCCATTGCATGTCCTACATATTTTCTTTTGATGATGATGATGATGATTGTT